>NC_067473.1:108532964-108630464 GCF_947179515.1 Apodemus sylvaticus
GAGACCATTTGCTTGTAAAATTGTCTTCCAGCCTTTCACTCTAAGGTAGTGTTTGTCTTTGACCCTGAGGTGTGTTTCCTGTATGCAGCAAAATGTAGGGTCCTGTTTATGTATCCACTCCGTTAGTCTATGTATTTTTATTGGGGCATTGAGTCCATTGATGTTAACAGATATTAAGGAATAGTGAATGTTACTTCCTGTCATTTTTGATGTTATTTTTTAAATTTGATTGGTTACCTTTTTTTGGGTTTGATGAGAGAAGGTTACTATCTTGCTTTTTCCAGGGTGAAGTTTCCCTCATTGTATTGGTGTTTTCCTCCTATTATCCTTTGTAGGGCTGGGTTTGTGGTTAGATATTGGGTAAACTTGGTTTTGTCATGGAATATCTTAGCTTCTCCATCTATGGTCATCGAGAGTTTTGCTGGGTATAGTAGTTTTGACTGGCATTTGGGTTCTCTTCAAGTCTGCATGAGATCTGCCCAGGATTGTCTAGCTTTCATAGTCTCAGGTGAAAAGTTTGCTGTGATTCTGATAGGTGTTCCTTTATATGTTACTTGGCCTTTTTCTCTTACTGCCTTTAATATTCTTTCTCAGTTTAGTACATTTGGTGTTTTGATTATTATGTGACAGGAGCTATTTCTGTTCTGGTCCAGTCTGTTTGGAGTTCTGTAGGCTTCTTGTATATTCATGGGCATCTCTCTCTTTAGGTTAGGGAAATTTTCTTCCAAAATTTTATTGAAGATATTTGCTGGCCCTTTAAGTTGTAAATCTTCACTCTCATCTATGCCTATAATCCTTAGGTTTGGTCTTCTCATTGTGTCCTGGATTTCCTGGATGTTTTGGGTTACAAGCTTTTTGCATTTTGCATTTTCTTTAACTCTTGAGTCCATGGTTTCTTTGGTATCTTCAGCATCTGAGATTCTTTCTTCTATCTCTTGTATTCTGTTGTTGATATTTGCATCTATGTCCCCTGATTTCTTCCCAAGGTTTTCTATCTCCAAAGTTGTCTCCCTTTGTGATTTCTAAGTTGTTTCTACTTCTGTTTTTAGATACAGGATGGTTTTGCTCAGTTCCATCATTTGTTTGTTTGTGTTTTCCTGTAATTCTTTAAGAGATTTTTGTGTTTCCTCTTTCATGACTTCTTTACTCAAGTTCTCCTGCATTTCTTTAAGTTTTTTTTTTTGTTTTTTGTTTTTTTTGTTTTTTGTTTTTGCCTTTCTTCTTTATTGGCTTCTATCTCTTGAGCCTTATTCTCCTGCATTTCTTTAAGTGTTTTTTCTGTTTCCATTATATGGGTTTCTAGCTTATTCATGTTCCCCTGAATTACTTTAAGAGATTCATTTATGTCCTTTTTGTGTTCTTCTAGCAGCATCATGATCAGTGATTTTAAATCCAAATCTTGTTTCTCTGGTGTTTTGGTATAACCAGGACTTGCTGATGTTGGAGAGTTTGGTTCAGATGCTGCCATATTGCCTAGATATCTGTTAGTAGCGTTCCTGCGTTTGCCCTTTGCCATCTTGTTCTCTGGAGTTAGTTGGTCTTGCCCCTGGCTGGTGTTTGGGCCTCCTGAGGGGCTCTGGGGCTATTACTGCAACACTATATGGCTGGTTTTCCCCTGTAGCAGATTGCTGATGTGCTCTTGGGTGCCCTTGCGGCTCTATTGTACTTTGCCCCAGATTGTGTCTGTGGACCAGATGGAGCCCGTGTGCACCCCCAGGGAGCACCGACGGTGTATGCTGCCGGGACCTCCCCAGCATGCTGATCACCCTGCTGGGCAGCTGATTCCCCAACTGGGCTGGTGCCCACAAGATTAGCTTGGCCGCTCAGGCCCTGGGTCCAGGCAAAAGCCTGGGAGGCCAAGGTCTGAGCAAAGTTCCCCTTGGGCTATGACTGTCAATGGGGTCCGCCAGGTGACCAGGATTGCGGGCGTGCGTGCGCTGGGAGAGTCTGCTGGGCTAACAACCTCCTGGGTGGGTTGACGCACAGATGGCCCACCAAGCCGCCCAGTTCTTGGGGTCATTCCAGGGCTTGTTGGGGCCTAGACCCCCACTTTGTTAGCCTCTGGCTATGCTTGTTAGCTGGCTCTGCCCGCCAGAGTTCACTGGCGTCCTGTAGGCAAAATGGCAGCATGCGCGCCGGCCTGGGCAAAAAAACCTCCTGGCTTGGTTGGCACCCCGATGGCCCCCCAAACAGCCCAGGGCCTGGGTGCAGGCCAACGCCTGTCGGGCTCAGACCCCCGCGATGTTGGCCTCGGGTTATGTTTGTGTACCTCAGTCTGTCCGATTTCTCTGGAGTCCGAAACCAAGATGGAGGTGAGCCTCTCCTGACTGGCGGGAGGCCGAGTTATCAAGTGGCTTCTGTGGAGCAAAAGGCACCGCAAATCCGCAGCTGCTTGCAGCCCAGCTGGTCAGCGAAGGTCAGTGGTCATGGGCACAGGGCCTAACTGGACCCTGTGTCGCCTTGGTTCCACTGCTTATGGCCCTTCAGCTGGACCAGCCACTGCTGCACTGCTGTCACTCCCGCCGTTCTCACAATTCTTTCCTGTAATTCTTTAAGAGATTTTGGTGTTTCCTCTTTCATGAACTCAGCCTGGTGACCAAAGTTCTCCTGTATTTCTTTAAGTGATTTTTGCATTTCCTCCTTATTGGCTTTTGTATTCTCCTGAATTTCTTTCAATGATTTTTCTGTTTCCCTTGTAACGGCTTCTAACTTTTGATCCATTTTCTCCCAAATTTCTTTAAGTATGTCCTTCATGTGTTCCTCTACCAGCATCATGACCAGTGATTTTAAATCCAAACCTTGTTTTTCTGGTGTGATGGGGTATCCAGGACATGCTGTTAAAGGATAATTGGGTTCAGATGCTGCCATATTGTCTTGCTTTCTGTTAGTGACGCTTCTGAGTTTGCCTTTTGCCATCTAGTTCTCAGTGGTGTTACTTGGTCTTGTCAATGCTGGACTCACCAATGCAAGCTGCCTCTTCCCAGGTGGCCTCTGGTGTACAGCTGACCTCCTGCACTGCCTGTGTCCCAGGCTGTTCAGATCCCAAAGCAGACACCTGAAGACTCCCACAGGGGCCTGCTGAACTCACCAGAGCACACTGACTCCTCCCAGCCGGCCTCCTAGATGTCCCTCTTGCCTCTTACAGGATCTGGAGATGTGGTGTTGCAGCCCAGGCTGTTCTGGATCCCAAAGTGGAGATCTGAAGGCTCCTGCCAGAGGCCTCAGGACTGGAACCTAAGCTCCGTGCTGGAGCAAGCTGTGAGCTCCCAGTCTGCTTCCAGGTGCACACCAGGCCTCTTGCACTTCCTGGAGACTGAGTGCTGTGGCCCAGGCTGTTCAGATCCTGAAGCAGACACCTGAAGGCTCCCACAGGACTCACCAGAGCTCACTGACTCCTCCCAGCTGGCCTCCCGGGTGCCCCTCTGGCCTCTTGCAGGACCTGGAGATGTGGCTATTGAGTATTTTTGTATCAATGATCATAATGTGAAATGTTCTGAAGTTCTCTTTCTTTGTTTGGTCTTTCTTAGGTTTAGGTATAAGTATAATCGTGGCTTCATATAATGAATTGGGTAGTATTCCTTATGTTTCTATTCTGTGGAATAGTTTGGAGAATATTGGTATTAGATCTTCATTGAAGGTCTGATAGAATTCTCCAATAACCCTTCTGGTCCTGTGACTTTTTTAGTTAGGAGACTATTAATGACTGCTTCTATTTCTTCAGGAGTTATGGGATTGTTTAGATCGTTTATCTGATCCTGTTTTAACTTTGGCACATGGTATGTGTGTCTATTTCATCCAGATTTTCCAATTTTGTTGAGTATAAGCTTTTGTAGTAGGATCTGAAGATTTTTTTAATTTCCAGATTCTGTTGTTATGTCTTCCTTTTCATTTCTGATTTTATTTATTTAGGTACTGTCTCTGTGCCCTTTGATTAGTCTGGCTTAGGGTTTATCTATCTTGTTGATTTTCTCAAAGAACCAGCTCCTGGTTTTGTTGATTCTTTGTATAGTTCTGTTTGTTTCTATTTGGCTGATTTCAGTCCTGGGTTTATTTCCTGCTACTACTTCTCTTAGATGTATTTGCTTCTTTTTGTTCTAGAGCTTTCAGGTGTGCTGAGAAGCTGCTTATGTAAGCTCTCTCCAGTTTCTTTTTTTTTTCTTTCTTTCTTTATTCAATATATTTTTATTTACATATCAAATGATTTTCCCTTTTCTGACTCCCCACTCCCCGAAAGTCCCATAAGCCCTCTTCCCTCCCCCTATTTCCCCATCCACCCCTTCCCACTTCCCTGTTCTGGTATTGCCCTACACTGTTGCACTGAGTCTTTCCAGAGGCAGTTAGAGCTATGAGCTATCCTCTTACCACTGCTTTCATTGTGTGCCAAAAGTTTTGGTATAATGTGTCTTCATTTTCATTAAACTCTAAAAAGTCTTTAATTTCTTTTTTTATTTCTTCCTTGACCAAGATATCATTGAGTAGAGCATTGCTCAGCTTCCATGTGTATGTGTCTTTCTTGTTGTTTTTGTTGGAATTTAAGACCAGCCTTAGACTGGTGAGCTGATAGGGTGCATAGCATTATTCTAATCTTCTTATATCTGTTGAGGTCTGTTTTGTGACCAATTACATGGTCAATTGTGAAGAAGGTACCATGGGTTGCTGAGAAGGAGGTAGATTCTTTTGCTTTGGGATGCAATATTCTATAAATATCTGTTAGATGCCTTTGGTCCATAATTTCAGTTAGTTCCACTGTGTCTCTGTTTAGTTTCTGTTTCCATGATTTGTCCATTGCTAAGAGTAGGGTGTTGAAATCTCCCAATATTTTTGTGTGTGGTGTGATGTGTGCTTTTAACTTTAGCAAAGTTTCTTTTATGGATGTGTGTACCATTAATTTTGGAGCATAGATGTTCAGAATTGAGAGATCATCTTGGTAGATTTTTCCTTTTGCCAGTATGAAATGTCCTTCCTTGTCTTTTTTGACAACTTTTGGTTGAATGTCAATTTTATATTAGAATAACTACATCAGCTTGTTTCTTGGGACCATTTTTGAAAAATTGTTTTCCAACCTTTCTTTCTGAGGTAGTGACTGTCTTTGTCACTAATTTGTGCTTTCTGTATGCAACAAAATGTTGGGTCCTCTTTATGTATCCAGTCTGTTAGTCTATGACTTTTTCGTGGGGAGTGGAGTCCATTGATGTTAAGAGATATTACAAAAATTGAATGTTTCTTCTTGTTATTTTTTGTTATTAGAGTAGGAATTATATTTGTGTGACTATCTTCTTTGGGTTTGATGAAATATTACCTTCTTACTTTTTCCAGGGTGTAGTTTCCCTCCTTGTATTGGTATTTTCCATTTATTATCCTTTGTAAAGCTGAGTTTGTAGAAAGATATTGTGCAAATTTGGTTTTGTCATGAAATATCTTATTTTCTTTGTCTATGGTAATTGAGAATTTTGCTGGGTATAGTAGTCTGGGCTGACATTTATGTTCTCTTAGGGTTTGTATGACATCTACCCAGGGTCTTCTAGCTTTCATAGTTTCAGGTGAGAATTTTCATATAATTCTGATAGGTCTGCCTTTATATGTTACTTGACCTTTTTCCCTTACTGCTTTTAATATTCTTTTTTGTTTAGTGCATTTGGTGTTTTGATTATTATGTGATGGCAGGAATTTCTGTTCTTGTCCAGTTTATTTGGAGTTTTGTAGGCTTCTTGTATGTTCATGGGCATCATTTTCATTAGATTAGGGAAGTTTACTTCTATAATTGTGTTGAAGATATTTACTGACCCTTCAAGTTGGGAATCTTCACTCTAGTCTATACCTATTATCCTTAGGTTTGGTCATCTCATTATGTCCTGGATTTTCTGAATGTTTTGGGTTAGGACCTCTTTGCACTTTGTATTTTCTTTGACTGGTGTGTCAATGTTTTCTATGGCATCTTCTGCACCTCTTCTATCTCTTGTATTCTGCGTGATCTTTACATCTTTGGCTCCTGATCTCTTTCCTAGGTTTTCTAACTCCAGGATTGTCTCCCTTTGCAATTTCTTTATTGTTTCTATTTCCATTTTTAATTCTTGGATGGTTTTATTAATTTTCTTTGCCCGTTTGACTGTGTTTTCCTGTACTTTTTAAAGGTATTTTTGTGTTTCTTCTTTAAGGGCTTCTACCTATTTACCTATCTTTTCCTTTATTTCTTTCTTTTTTATAATCATAGGTTTTATTTTGTGGTTACGCAATCAGAAATGGAAAGTGTGAATAACAATACAATTCACCTGTACATTTTTTTTATTCAATGGAATATTTCTTTTTTATTTTTTATTTGTATTTTCTATATTCTTTGTTTATATTCCAAATGATTTCCCCTTTCCTGGTTCCCCCCTCCCCATAAGTCCCATAAGCCCTCTTCCCTCTGCCCATTCCCTAATCAACTGCCTCCTACTTCTCTGTCCTGGTAATCCCCTACATTGCTGCATCAAGCCTTTCCAGGACCAGGGCCCTCTTCTTCTTTCTTCTTGGCAATCATTTGACATGTGGATTGTGTCTTGGGTATTCAGAGCTTCTGGGCTAATATCTACTTATCAGTGATTGCATTCCATGTGTGTTCTTTTTTAATGGATTACCTCACTTAGGATGATATTTTCCAGTTCCAACCATTTGCCTAAGAATTTCATGAATTAGTTGTTTTTAATTGCTGAGTAGTATTCCATTGTGTAAATATACAACATTTTATTTATGTCCTTCTTAAAATCCTCTATCATCATCGTGAGAAGTGATTTTAGACCTGAATCTTGTCTTTCCAGTGTGATGGTGTATCCGGGATTTGGTATGGTGGGAGAATTTGATTCTGATGATGCCATGTTCCCTTGGTTTCTGTTTTTTATGTTCTTATGCTTGCCTCCTGCAATCTGATTATCTCTAATTCTACCTGCCCTTGTTATATGTGACTGTAGCCTGTCATTCCTGTGATCCTAGTTATGTCAGAACTCCTCAGAGTTCAGCTGTCTTTGTATTCCCATGATTCTGTGATCCTGTGATCCTGAGGTCCTGGATGTATCAGAGCTCCTGGGAGTCAAGCTGTCTCTGGGTCCCTGAAATCTTGGTGTGACCAAGCTCCTGGTATCCTGTGATCCTGTGATACTGAGATACTGCTATTGTGTGAGCAGAGGTTCCTTTCGGTGTTGCAGTGCTGGCTGGGGTTTTCACTCTCAAAGTTAGCCAGCCCAGACCAGAAGGAACCCTTTCCACTGGTCAGACTATGTTCCTGAGTCCCTGGCTCCTGCTGGTCACAGTTACTCCCACTGGTGATGGGACAAATAAGTCCTCCTCACCTCTGCTTCTAAGATCCTGGATGTGTTAGAGTGCCTAGGAAAGAAGGTTCTTCTTGGTGTTCCAGGCTGGCTGGGGAGTTCATTTCATTCCCAAGGTAAACCAGCCCAGACTGGAAGGAACCCCTGCCAATGATTGGGCAGAATTCCTGTGTCCTTGGTCCCCACTGGTAACAGTTACTCCTAGTGGTGATGGGACAGATGGTAAGTCCTCCTCACCTCTGCTTCTATGATCCTGGTTGTGTTAGAATGCCTGGGAGCAGAGTTTCCTCTGAGTGTTGGTGGGCTGACTGGGGATTTCACCCATTTACTCTTTTATTATTTATTATTATTTGATATATTCTTTATTTACATTTCAAATCATTTACACTTTCCTGGTCCCTTCTCCAAAGTCCCATAAGCCATCTCCCCTCCCCCTGTTCCCCAATCAACCCCATCCCACTTCCCTGTCCTGGTATTCCACAACACTGCTGCATCAAGCCTTTCCAGGACTAGTTAAGGAGCATTTTTCAGTTAAATTATTTCAGTTCCTCATGGAGTTGTCATGAGTGTGATTATGGTGTTAGCTATACATACATATGGGCATCATTCACTCAAAGATAAGTCATGAATCTTAAAAGGCTTAATGACAAATGTTTCCTGCCCTTTGGAAACTATTAAAGAATTCGTGTGTTCTAATGAAAAGAAAAACACATGCTCTAGTTAATTCATGGGCAGTTATTGAAAATGAAGCTTTGAAATTACATGTTAGACAATCTTAGTTGCCTTTGCTTACTTGGGATTTATATACTTGTTGTTAATCTAGTTTACTGAAGTTTAGCTCAGTCATGGATACAACCTTAATCAATTTCCATATTTTTTAATTTTTCTACATTTCCTGGCATATACAAATTTCTCAAGAAACAATGACTAAAGCAATTAAGTTGGATAGTGTGCCTTGAAAATATGATTGATCTTGGTATGGTTTAAAAGGCCATTTCCTGTAAGAACAAGCTTTATTTTTTATAGGCATCTACTTAATATCAGCTACTGGCGAGTGAGGTGGCTGGGAGAAGTCTATGACTAAAGAGACCACTATCCAGATTTAAGGCTTAGAATGTGTGGTTAATCAATAGTCTTAAAAGTGTAATGTTCTAAGTAAAAGGTTTCTACATAAGCGTTTATTTCTTATTTAGGTTTTATTCATAATCATAAACTTAACTCTGCTGTTTTGTTAAACTGGAGGGGAATGAGAAAAATATGGAACACAAAGATCTTCAATGAGAACTGAGATTACAGGGTATTGTGAGCAGATGGGGTGGGGGGTCCTCTCCTGAGTTACAGAAGGAATGGCCTGAAAGTCAAAAAAATTAGAGGTGTTCAAGGTGAGAAATTGTGATCTTCTTACTGGTTTTGCTCTTCCTGAATCAAAAATTCTCCATGGCTTCCAAAATGCTCATGCCTTCTTTCACCCTTTTAAAATATCACATACTTGTCATTCAGCTACCCAATCTTGGCAGTACAATTAAAAAACCAGGGAACTATTTGGTTTGGTCAAATATTTGCCCTGGACAAGATGCCAAGACTTGTATGCTTCATGATGATGTTCTCATTCTCAAATTTCTCCCAGTAGATGGATCCACTGCCAGTGCTATTATAGCTTTTGAAGTTGCCACCCTGGCACATGAATCCTGAAATAATTCTGTGAAAGAAGGAATCCATTTATCGAAATCCTTTTTCTCCAGTGCTCAGAACATGAAAGTTTTCTGCTGTCTTTGGAACTTTGTCTGCAAATAGCTCAACGAACAGACTACCCAAGGGCTCACTACAAGCACATATATCTATGAATGCTGTGGGGTTGACCATGGCAGCAGCAAGCTGCGACAGGGGATAGCAGTCTCTGCCTACATGGATCTTTTTAGAGAAAAGCTTAGAGATGATTGTGGTGATTTTTATACTAAGATATAGCATGTAAAAACATAAGTGACTCTATAAAACTAAAGTATAATATAGCTATGTATAGATCATATAACATATATCTCATTAAGTTGTAGATAGGGGCAAGAGGATCAAGAGTTTAAGGTCATCCTTGTCTAGAGAACAGGCTTAATCCCATTCTGGGTACATAGGACCATGTCTCAAAGCAAAACAAAAATAAGCATATTAACAATAAAACTCGTATCAAATTTTTCAAGTAGAGACTTTTGGAGATGTATGAATTTTAAGGCATGTAGACTTTTCTTCTCTTAGCCCTGGTTACTAAGGGCTCCCATGTTAAAAAAAGAAGAAGAAGAAGCAGAATGTGAAAAGTAGGGCCTGATGAGAGATTGTCAAGTCACTGGGAATATATTCCTGAAGGAGGCAGAGAGACTCCTCTCTCTCTCTCTCTCTCTCTCTCTCTCTCTCTCTCTCTCTCTCTCTCTCTCTCTCATTCTCTCTCTCTTTCATTCTCTCTCTCTCTCTCATTCTCTCTCTCTTTCATTCTCTCTCTCATTCTCTCTCTCATTCTCTCTCATTCTTTCTCTCATTCTCTCTCTCATTCTCTCTCATTCTCTCTCATTCTCTCTCTCATTCTCTCTCATTCTTTCTCATTCTCTCTCTCTCATTCTCTCATTCTCTCTCTCTCTCTCTCTCTCTCTCTCTCTCTCTCTCTCTCTCTCTCTCTCTCTCTCTCTCTCTCTCTCTCTCTCTCTCCTTCCTAGCTAAAGATTACTGGAACTTCCTTCACCACATACTACCAGAATGATCTGCTACTGCCTGAATAAAATTGATGGAAAAACCTACACTGAACCCTTAAAACTGTGAGTCAAGCTAAGACTCCTCTTTTTGTCAACCAATGTCTTTACAATGTCTTTACATGGTTGTGACATTGAAAGAAGATAAAAATATCTCATACCTAAAATGATATGTTTCATGAGAACACTCAGCTTTGTGTCTCTCCTTCCCCAGCACAGAGTCATTCCTCATCCCAATGAAATAGTAACTAAGGCTTTCTTGTTCACCCACACTGGAAGCTGCCTCCTGCCAGGACTCCTTCAGATCCAGAGAATTGAAGTTGAGGGATGCTAAGCATTTTCTGCTATTGTCCTAAATGTGGGGAACTGTGATCCACCAACTGAGGAATTTGCTTCTGTTGAGAATGGCTCAAAGTGTGCTCTCATATTGGCACTCAGCTGTGAGTCAAGCTAAGACTCCTCTTTTTGTCAACCAATGTCTTTACAATGTCTTTACATGGTTGTGACATTGAAAGAAGATAAAAATATCTCATACCTAAAATGATATGTTGTCATGTCCAAGAAAACGTAGCATAAAAGGTCTTGTGCCCTGGAGTCAAGATTACTTCTGTGACTGAGTCAAAGGCCAGTTGGAGGCATCTGTTAATAGAATGTGATCTGATTCAATCACAGGTGCGGCGTCTTCTCATCTTCAGGGCACATCCCTGTCTGAGTGATGAAGGGAAGTGATCTACATCCCTGATGTACTGGGATACACTGGTCTGCTCTCATGTCACTTCACCTTGACTTTGCAGTAATCATCCTCAGCACAGCCCTGCAGGCTACATGCTCTTTGTGAGTGCTCACACAAGGTTCAAACTCTTTGGAAATTCTGTGCCCCAGCCCATGGGGGTTTTTGACAGGGAACCCTAGAAGAGAAGGGCAGAGAAACAGAGACAGGAGACATAAAGAATGAGGCCAAGACTAATTAACTGCTCAAGGCCTCCCAAACTGTATTTTCTCAGGAAACTTATACAGGCAGGGGAAGAAGTGAGGCAAGTGGGATTCTTCACATAGCCTGGACATTCAGCCAGATGTTTTCTTCTTCTGGGAGGGCACAGTGGCCATTGACCACCCAATCTCTCTTAAGGTCTGTAGCTGAGGAGAAGTCAAAACCTAAACCTATCTTTAAAGTGAACTCTAAACATAAACTAAGGTCAGTTTGGCTCCTGGCAATGCTGGACAAGCTTTTATCTCTGCTTGAAATGTTCTCTTCCTCTTCTACTCTTTCCTTATCTGAAAAAAATTTCCTCTTTGCTAGAGCCAAGTTCATATTTCTTCTTTTAGTTTGATTTGGTATGAGGTGTTCTATGTGAAGTACTCTCTGGAAACTATGTCTTAATTCATCTGCAAGCCATCCATAGATATGCTCAGTTTCCTGCACAAAGCAATTAAATTAATTAATTCAATTAATTTTCATATTCATCCAGAGCCTCTGTAGCATGATGTCATGTTTTCTGGCTAAAGACCCTCCTGTTCCTAACAAGTGCTCATCACTGATTAGCTAGATATGACCTGCTGACCCAGCTTACTTGGCTGAGGAGAAAGCATAGAACGCTTACCTCCTGAAGCTCTATAGCTAGTGATTCAACATAGGAACACCATGTCAAATATTTAGAGATTGGACTGTAACTGGGTTAACCTACAATGGGCAAATTGAAAGCAGTATGTAATTGGTGTTTGTGAGGATAACTGTCTGTTTTCTGTGGTGAAACAAACAGCAAGTTGTGGAGGAAAGCTTATTCTTCTATATCATCCATCATTGAAGGAATTTATGACAGGAACTTAAGCATGGCTAAACTAAAGGGGCAAGAGCTAGTACAGAGGCAATGAATGAAGTCTGTTTACAGGCTTGCTTCTCCTGGCTCTATCACCTCAGCTCAGGGATAGAATCACCCATAATATCAGGATCTCCCCAACAATGACTAAGAAAATGCCTACAAGCCTTCCTACAACTTGATCTTATGGAAGTGTTTTCTTAATTAAGATTCCCTCCACTTAGATGACTTTAGATCCTGTCAAGTTGATATAAAACTAACCTGCAAAACTTAAAATTGCATATTAAAAGATCTCACCAAGTATATGTGACTCACTTACTTTATGGTAGTTTACTTTTTAGTGTGTTTGGCCCAGGGAGTAACACTGTTAGAAACTGTGACATTGTTGAAGTAGGTTGAAGTAGGTTGGAGTAGGTATAGCCTTGTTGTAAGAAGCTTGTCACTATGGGGATAGTCTTTTAGAAACATTTTTTTCCTAGCTGCCTGAAATCCAGTCTTCTCCTATGCTGCCTTATGCTCAAGATGGAGAACTCCCAACTCCTCCAGTGCTATGCCTGGCTAGATGTTGCTGTGCTTTCTGCCGTAATGAAAACTGACTCAATCTCAAAGCTTGAAAAACAGCTTTTGTCTTATATAGCAGTTGCCTTGGTCATGTTGTCTCTTCACAGCAAAGGAAACCCTAAGACAGAAGTTGGAACCTGGGAATAGGGTATTGTTATGATGTGCTGACCTTCCTTTTTTTTTTTTTTTTTTGAGGAATGTAGATTTGGGAACTCTGGGAAGTAGTGGACTGCTTTAAGTGGGGCTTAATGGCCAATCTAAATAAGAAGAGTGGGATTAAAGGAAATATTGGTTCTGAAGGTGATTTGAACTCTGGAGACCTGGCTGAAATATTTTCTGTGAAGAAAAATTTCAGTATGTGGTCTAAAGACTATTTTTGTGAAGAATATGGCTCTTTTTTGTCTGAAGAGTCTACCTAAAGCTAAGGCAAAGAGATTTATATTAATTACAGTGACAAAAGAAGTCTCAAAAAAGGCCAGCAGAGACTTTGTTCTCTGATTTAGTCTCATGAAGACTACTTTGATCAAGCTTTGCAAGCTACAAAAGGAAAAGTATGAAATGAATGGTTCAAAGAATAAAGAATCAGCAAGAGGTAGAATTGGGCTGAATTCTATGTTCAAAGACATAAACAGATTAAGGGAGTGATGACCTCTGGGCAAGATCCCACCCAGGTAAGCTTATTGTTTCTTCAAGTTTTCACAGTTGAATAAGGAATTTTTAAATCATGCTAGAATTTATTGCCTTGTTATTGCTTTCATTTGAACCTTTAATTTAAAATAAGCTACCATCCAGAAATGGAGGTTTTTAATCCACACCTGGAGGAAAAGTGGTCATGAAAAAGCTTAGGTTCAGGCCTGGTAATATATGACTTTCATCCCAGGAGAGAGAGGCAAGCATATCTCTGGATTCAAGGACAGCCCTCACAGAGCAAATTCCAAGTAGAGAAAAGATTAGGTTCAGGTAGGAATACATAACTATAATCCCAGCATTCAGGATACCAAGCCATGCAGATCTCTAAGTTCAAGGTCAATCTACAGAGCAAGTTCTAGGACAGCCAAACCAAGGCAGTGAAAGAGTTGGAAAACAGAAAGCTGGTGAAAATGTAATATAACAATGGGGGCAGGTTCTAACCTCAGTAAGCAGCAGAATTGAGAGCTTTGGCCATGTGGCTCTGACTTTAGAGTCCAGAATGGAAGAGACTACTGGAACAATTGATGCTGTTTATCTGAAGGTAAGAAATTAACAGTAATTAAAAAGAGACCAGTATTACTGAGGTGACATCTGGGAAGTGTTTTCTAAGAGCACAAAGAAGCCATATTCTAGAGATAGCCAATGTTGTACATTATAGTGCAATTGGACTTGGTAATGTATAAGAATTGCCCAGACTGTATTAATTTTGTAGGCATGAAGGATTCATTGGAAGCAGCTGAGCTGTGACACTGTGAGAGGCCAGGAAATGCCATTGGTAAAAAGGTGCAGCCTTAGTTACAGTTGATGGCCCAGGACTGAAGGGCTCATGCAATGAAATTGAGGCTGGGAACCATGAAGAGGGCCTTTGAGAGGCTATTGACAAGGCCTACTTGCAGCAGAATACCCCAGTGAATTGAAGATGCTGGTACCATGGGATGACTACCAGATACAGCAGGAGAAATGGATTGGACTTAACCAAAGCCCAATGTGCTATAGAGGGCAGAGCTGGAGAAGTTACCAAAACCCTTTTGAGAATCCCAGAAGATTGTGTATGGATCCCAAATATTAAAACACGAAGCTGTACATTGAAGTTGCCTTAAGGATGCCTAGATATTAGAGATGTCAGAACTGTGAGATACCTGCCATGGAGAGCTTCTAACAGGGAGGGAATGGAACAAGGCCAGGAGCAATAAGTTTGGTGCAGTTAAGAAAGATGAAAATTTGAAGATCTAAAGAGTACTTTGACATCAGACATGGAGATTCATAGTTTTGAGTTTGCCCAACTGGTTTTCTGTCTTTCTTTCATCCAGTATTTCCACACTATGAATTTTAGAATGCTAATGTATGTCCAGTGATGTTGAAGGTATGTGATCTGCCATTTGATTTAATTTTATAGGGGATTACAGTTAAGTAATTGAATGAATATAAAAAAAAGACTTTGAACTTTAGACTTTTAACATTGTTGAGACTGCTATAGACCACTGGGACTTTGGAAGCTTGATTAAATGTTGTCTTTTATAAGAGTTACTTTTGCCATGGTGTCTCTTCACAGCAATGAAAACCCTAGCTAAGACAGAAATTGATAATCAAGAAAGAGCAAAATGGAAAAATCTGAATTTTCAGAATGCTGTTCTTTTAAAGAACATAAGACCAGACTTGAAAAGGAAAGGACAAAGTGTACCTGAGCTAGGTTCTAATTGTTATTTGTGAAGTTGGATGTAAGCTTGCAATCAAATGGACAAGTGATCTTTTTGAGGACAGGAGAAAGCCTGTATTTAATGAATAACAGCAGTTTAAAAACATGGAGGAAGGAATTTTTAATTGACAGATTTATTTTGTGTGTTTGAAATTTAATTCCAGTAAGCAATTTCATTCTGTTTTTGAAAATTGTTGCAGACCATGGAATTCATAGTACAGAGCAGATGATAACCTGGAGGAAGGGTTTTTAGTTTGGTGATGCATCCTAGCATGTTGCCATACTGGTCTGTCTTTGGCCTGTGGCCACTACTCTTCACAGAGAGGGTGCAGCTTCCAAAGTGCCAGGCAAGCAGTAGCCCAATGGCCTACTAGAGGGATTTCTGGTGTGATAAGATGCTCCTACAAAAGACATAATCTACCATTGTATTTTGTATCATGATATTAATTTTAAAGAATTGATATACATTAGTATGGTTATTTTATTAGTTAATAATTTAGTAGGACCTGAATTATAGATGTCTGTGAATCCATCTATTGCTCTATTTATCTATCCTCTGACCTCAGTGCTCTTCTCAGTGACTGTTGGAAGCTGTCACACCAAAGAGCTATCTTTCTTTCTATCAATTACATACCACCTGTCATTTACCTATGCATTAGTCACTCTATTTATCTGTCACCTAGTATATACCATTTAACTTTCTATTATCTCATATATCTATGTCTCATATATTTATCTGTCACATCTCTGTCTCTGTCATCTCCATCAATCTTATCACCTGGCACATATTAATCTAGTGTAAAGTAAGATTAGTGTTTTTGTTTCTGTTACCTTAAATTTCTAGCTGCCTTAATCCTTGACTATACAAATGACAGAACAGTCTAGAAAACAATGTGTTATATAGTTTATAATATTTCAAGCTACTGTGTGTACACTGGACTTAACTTTTATTAGCTATGACAAAGTCATAGCACTGGTTGACTATTTTTAATAAGGCAATATTTTAAAAGAGTGCCTAATTCTAATAAATAATAGGCCTTCAGTAAACATTTATGATCCCTACTCCTGACAACAAATCTGTTCATCTCCTGGCATTCTCTAAAGGTCAGACTCTATACTCAGACTTCAGATAATCAATATCCCTGCTATTCAGTTATGTCTTCCTCCATCCCTGGATTGCAGACATGATGGCCAACCTCCAGTTTCAGTCTTTGCTGTCTGATGACCCCAGTGCCTTCCAGAGTGGCTTTCAGAGGCTGTCACACCAAAGAGCTGTCATCTAAAGACTCCCCTCTATAAGGCAAAGGGTGGCCCAAGAGTAACCATTGTAAAATCTCATGCTCCTTTTCTTAGAGAGCAAGCAAACATGCGCAGAGACAGACAGGCTTTGATTAAAACAATTATTTTTTGTTGAAATGGCTCTGAATTTCTGTTTGTTTGTTTTCATTAATTATTTAAGGAATTCCCATTGCAGGGTTAGAGATTAGGCTTAGCTTTGGCAGCAAGTGCTCTTCTTGCAGAGGACCCTTGTTTAGTTCTGAGCACCCAGGGCAGGCAACTCCCAGCCTTCTGTAACTTCAGATTTAACATCTAACTTCCATTCCTTGCCTCTCTGGGTACATATTTAATTAATTCCATATTGCTGTTCATCATTGAAGAAAGTCAGGACAGGAAGTCAAACAGGGTAGTAACCTGGAGACAGTACTGATGTTGAGCATTGAAGGGTGCTGCTTACTGACTTGCTTGCCCTGGCCTACTTTCTTAGAGAATCTAGGATCACCAGTGCAGGGATGGTACAACCCACAGTGGGCTGGGCCTTTCCTTATTGATCACTATTTGAGAAAATACTTACATTTATACCTCATGGGGGCATTTCCTAAACTGAGGCTTCCTCTTCTCTGATGATTCCAGCTCGAATCAACTTGACATAAAATAAGCCACTAATTACATGTACCAGATGTGCACATAGCACTAATACAGATAAATAGACACAAGTAAATAAATCCTCAGAAGACATACACAGCAAGATGAGAGATTTATCAATAGGGATTGAGTTACCATTATAAGCAACAAGTATTAATAGATATAGCAAACTATGTACATTTTTAAAAAGAGGATTATGAATATTTGACCATAAAGACATAATAAATATATGAGATGAGGTGGTAATATGCTTAGCCTGATTTGAATATTACAGCATTTATAAAAGTGTAGAAGTATCATATGGTAGGCAAGAAATATAAAAATGTTGAAAAAACACTCAGAAGCAAAAAAGTGCTGAATAAAAATTTTGCTGAACTAAGCAATATTTTATTTTATAATGAGGTCACAGACTTGCTTGACTCTGGTGTTTGTCATTAAGGCCCTGAGACACTAAACTTCAAAGAGGACACTCCAGGTAAAAAGTGCTGGAAATGCTTCAGGATCTGATCAGCCTGGGCAGCAGTACCCTGTCTACAGGCAGTGCAGGGGGAAAGCTGTGCACCAGAGGCCAACGGGGAAGGGGCACAGTGCTGGTGAGTCCAGCACTGACAAGACCAAGTAACACCAGTGAGAACTAGATGGCAAAAGGCAAAGACAGGAACGTCACTAACAGAAATCAAGGCAATGTGGCAACATCTGAACCCAATTCTCCTCTACCAGCATGTCCTGGATACCCCATCACACCAGTAAAACAAGATTTGGATTTAAAATCACTGGTCATGATGCTGGTACAGGAACACATGAAGGACATACTTAAAGAAATTTAGGAGAAAATGGATCAAAAGTTAGAAGCCCTTGCAAGGGAAACACAAAAATCATTGAAAGAAATCCAGGAGAATACAAAAGCCAACAAGGAGGAAATGCAAAAAACACGTAAAGAAATACAGGAGAACTTTGGTCAACAGGCTGAGGTCATGAAAGAGGAAACACAAAAATCTCTTAAAGAATTACAGGAAAGCACAAACAAGCAAGTGAAGGAGCTAAGCAAAACCATCCAGGATCTAAAATCAGAAGTAGAAACAACTAAGAAAACTCAAAGGGAGACAACTTTGGAGATAGAAAGCCTTGGGAAGAAATCAGGGGACATAGATGCAAATATCAACAACAGAATACAAGAGATAGAAGAAAGAATCTCAGATGCTGAAGATTCCATAGAAACCATGGACTCAACAGTTAAAGAAAATGCAAAATGCAACAAGCTTGTAACCCAAAATATCCAGGAAATCCAGGACACAATGAGAAGACCAAAACCTAAGGATTATAGGCATAGATGAGAGTGAAGAGTTACAACTTAAAGGGCCAGCAAATATCTTCAATAAAGTTATGGAAGAAAACTTCCCTAACCTAAAGAGAGAGATGCCCATGAATATACAAGAAGCCTACAGAACTCCAAACAGACTGGACCAGAACAGAAATACTTCCCGTCACATAATAATCAAAACACCAAATGTTCTAAACAAAGAAAGAATATTAAAGGCAGTAAGAGAAAAAGGCCAAGTAACATATAAAGGAAGACCTATCAGAATCACAGCAGACTTTTCACCTGAGACTATGAAGGCTAGAAGGTCCTGGGCAGATCTCATGCAGACTCTAAGAGAACACAAATGCCAACCAAAACTACTATATCCAGCACAACTCTCAATCACCGTAGATGGAGAAACTAAGATATTTCATGACAAAACCAAGTTTACCCAATATCTATCCACAAACCCAGCCTTAAAAAGGATAATAGGAGGACAACACCAATACAAGGAGGGAAAATTCACCCTGGAAAAAGCAAGATAGTAACCTTTCATCAAACCCAAAAGAAGGTAAGCAATCAAATTTAAAAAATAACGTCAAAAATGATAGGAAGTAACAATCACTATTCCTTAATATCTCTTAACATCAATGGACTTAATGCCCCAATAAAAAGACACAGACTAACTGACTGGATACGTAAACAGGACCCTACATTTTGCTGCTTACAGGAAACACACCTCAGGGTCAAAGACAAACACTACCTTAGAGTAAAAGGCTGGAAGACAATTTTACAAGCAAATGGTATCAGGGAACAAGCTGGAGTAGCCATTTTAATATCAGATAAAATTGACTTTCAACCCAAAGTCATCAAAAGAGACTCTGAGGGACACTTCTTGCTGGTCAAAGGAAAAATACAACAAGAAGAACTCTCAATCCTGAACATCTATGCTCCAAATGCAAGGGCACCCTCTTTTGTAAAAGAAACTTTATTAAAACTCAAAGCACACATTGCACCTAACACAATAATTGTGGGTGACTTCAACACTGCACTTTCCTCAATGGACCGATCAGGAAAACAGAAACTAAACAGGGACACAATGAAACTAATTGAAGCTTTGGACCAATTAGATTTAACAGATATATATAGAACATTCTATCCTAAAACAAAAGAATATACCTTTTTCTCAGCACCTCATGGTACCTTCTCCAAAATCGACCATATGATTGGTCACAAGACAGACCTCAACAAATATAAGAAGATCGAACTAATCCCATGCCTCCTAACTGATCACTATTGAGTAAAAGTGGTCTTCAAGAGCAACAGAAACAACAGAAAACCCACATACACGTGGAAACTGAACAATACTCTACTCAATGATACCTTGGTCAAGGAAGAAATAAAGAAAGAAATTAAAGACTTTTTAGAACACAATGAAAATGAAAACACAACATACCCAAATCTATGGGACACAATGAAAGCAGTGCTAAGAGGAAAACTCATAGCCCTAAGTGCCTCCAAAAAGAAAATGGAGAGAGCATACATTACCAGCTTAATGACACACCTGAAAGCCCTAGAACAAAAAGAAGCTATTTCACCCAGGAGGAGTAGAAGGCAGGAAATCATCAAACTCAGGGCCGAAATCAATCAAGTAGAAACAAAGAGAACCATACAAAAAATCAACAAAACCAGGATCTGGTTCTTTGAGAAAATCAACAAGATAGATAAACCCTTAACCAGACTGACCAAAGGGCACAGAGAAAGTATCCAAATTAACAAACTTAGAAATGAAAAGGGAGATATAACAACAGAAACTGAGGAAATCCAAAAAATCATCAGATCCTACTACAAGAGTCTGTACTCAACACAACTGGAGAATCTGGAGGAAATCGACAATTTCCTTGACAGATACCAAATACCAAAATTAAATCAGGACCAACTAGACCATCTAAACAGTCCCATAATGCCTAAAGAAATAGAAGGAGTCATAGAAAGTCTTCCAACCAAAAAAAGCACAGGACCAGATGGTTTCAGTACAGAATTCTACCAGACCTTCAAAGAAGAGTTAACACCACTACCCTTCAAACTATTCCACAAAATAGAAACAGAAGGAACACTACCCAATTCCTTCTATGAAGCCACAATTACGCTGATACAAAAGCCACACAAAGATCCAACAAAGAAAGCAAACTTCAGACCAGTTTCCCTTATGAACATCGATGCAAAAATACTCAATAAAATTCTTGCCAACCGAATCCAAGAACACATCAAAATGATCATCCACCATGATCAAGTAGGCTTTATCCCGGGAATGCAGGCTTGGTTCAATATACGAAAATCCATCAATACAATCCACTACATAAACAAACTCAAAGAACAAAACCACATGGTCATTTCATTGGATGCTGAAAAAGCATTTGACAAAATTAAGCATCCTTTCATGCTTAAAGTCTTGGAGAGAACAGAATTCAAGGCCCATATCTAAACATAGTAAAAGCAATATACAGCAAACCGGTAGCCAGCATCAAACTAAATGGAGAGAAACTTGAAGCAATCCCACTGAAATCAGGGACCAGACAAGGCTGCCCCCTTTCTCCTTATCTTTTCAATATTTTACTTGAGGTACTAGCTCGGGCAATTCGACAACATAAGGAGGTCAAAGGGATACAAATTGGAAAGGAAGAAGTCAAACTATCATTATTTGCAGACGACATGATAGTCTACCTAAGTGACCCAAAAAACTCCACTAGAGAGCTCCTACAGCTGATAAACAACTTCAGCAAAGTGGCAGGTTATAAAATCAACTCAACCAAATCAGTGGCCTTCCTATACTCAAAGGATAAGCAGGCTGAGAAAGAAATTAGGGAAATTACCCCCTTCACAATAGCCACAAACAGTATAAAGTATCTTGGGGTGACTCTTACCAAACATGTGAAACGTCTGTATGACAAGAACTTCAAGACTCTGAAGAAGAAAATGGAAGAAGACCTCAAAAAATGGGAAAACCTCCCATGCTCATGGATCGGTAGAATCAATATAGTTAAAATGGCCATTTTGCCAAAAGCAATATACAGATTCAATGCAATACCCATCAAAATCCCAACTCAATTCTTCACAGAGTTAGAAAGAGCAATTATCAAATTCATCTGGAACAACAAAAAACCCAGGATAGCTAAAACTATACTCAGCAACAAAAGAAAATCTGGGGGAATCAGTATCCCTGACCTCAAGCAATACTACAGAGCAATAGTGTTAAAAACTGCATGGTATTGGTACAGTGACAGGCAGGAGGATCAATGGAACAGGATTGAAGATCCAGAAATGAACCCACACACCTATGGCCACTTGATCCTCGACAAAGAGGCTGAAAACATCCAATGGAAAAAAGATAGCCTTTTCAACAAATGGTGCTGGGTCAACTGGAGGTCAGCATGCAGAAGAATGCGAATTGATCCATCCTTGTCTCCTTGTACTAAGCTCAAATCCAAATGGATCAAGGGCCTCCACATAAAGCCAGACACTCTGAAGCTAATAGAAAAGAAACTGGCGAAGACCCTTGAGGACATTGGTACAGGGAGAAAGTTTCTGAACAGAACACCAATAGCGTATGCTCTAAGAGCAAGAATTGACAAATGGGACCTCATAAAATTGCAAAGTTTCTGTAAGGCAAAGGACACCATCAAGAGGACAAATCGGCAACCAACAAATTGGGAAAAGATCTTCAGCAATCCTACATCAGATAGAGGGCTAATATCCAATATATATGAAGAACTCAAGAAGTTAGACTCCAGAAAACCAAACAACCCTATTAAAAAGTGGGGTACAGAGTTAAACAAAGAATTCTCACCTGAAGAACTTCGGATGGTGGAGAAGCATCTTAAAAAATGCTCAACTTCATTAGTCATTAGGGAAATGCAAATCAAAACAACCCTGAGATTTTACCTTACACCAGTCAGAATGGCTAAGATTAAAAATTCAGGAGACAGCAGGTGTTGGAGAGGGTGTGGAGAAAGACGAACACTCCTCCACTGCTGGTGGGGTTGCAAATTGGTACAACCACTCTGGAAATCAGTCTGGCCGTTCCTCCGAAAACTGGGCACCTCACTTCCAGAAGATCCTGCTATACCACTCCTGGGCATATACCCAGAGGATTCCCCACCATGTAATAAGGATACATGCTCTACTATGTTCATAGCAGCCCTATTTATAATTGCCAGATGCTGGAAAGAACCCAGGTATCCCTCAACAGAAGAGTGGATGCAAAAAATGTGGTACATCTACACAATGGAGTACTTACTCTTCAGCCATTAGAAACAATGAATTCATGAAATTCTTAGGCAAATGGATGAAGCTAGAGAACATCATACTAAGTGAGGTAACCCAGACTCAAAAGATGAATCATGGTATGCACTCACTAATAAGTGGTTATTAACCTAGAAAACTGGAATACCCAAAACATAATCCACACATCAAATGAGGTACAAGAAGAAAGGAGGAGTGGCCCCTGGTTCTGGAAAGACTCTGTGAAACAGTATTCGGCAAAACCAGTACGGGGAAGTTGGAAGGGGTGGGTGGGAGGACAGGGGAAGAGAAGGGGGCTTACGGGACTTTCGGGAAGTGGGGGGCTAGAAAAGGGGAAATCATTTGAAATGTAAATAAAAAATTATATCGAATAAAAAAAATTTAAAAAAAAGTGCTGGACACTCTGCATGGTGGTGGCATGAGTAGGCCCTGCCCTATGGACTGTGGGTAGATATCCACTAGGAACATCTGATGCTGTGAGGTGCACCAGCCATGGATGCTCTGTATCATGTGCTTTCTCATTTGGGCTGGAGAGTAGAAGAGTTGATGACCTGAAGTGACAATTCACAGGAATTTTGACTTATGCTGTCAGAGGCTACTTTAGAAGCCTAGGCTGTGGATGAATCTTCTGTTGACCTTAGGAAGCAGCTACGCAGTCTGTAAGAGATATCCTTCAGTGCAGTCCTTGAGTGAGGTGAAGCTTCTCTATGGAGGAGACACTCTGCTTTGTAACCTCAAAACACCGAAGGGAAGCCGGTGGAAAGATCTTCAGATGTGGCCACTCTCATGGCCATAAAAGGAAGAAGTTCTGACTTAGGATAAAAGCCCTTTCATTTGCTCTGTGGAATCAGAGGTCTGTGATATAGCCAGCATGAAGGGATACTTTCTCTGATGCATGTTATTCATATCCCAGCTGTGCAGCCTCAACCTCGAAGTGGACATTTTCCTTTGCACAGACATACAGGCATTATGCTAAGCCTAGTCCTGCCTGCCTCTGTCCTTTGGGTGTTTCTACCTATCTTTCTATCTAATATATCTATCTGATATATCAGATACTAACACATATGATCTATCACATACATTCTATATTTGTTCTATCTAGAAAATGGAACTGATGAAATGAATATATATTAAATTGTAGTTGTGATTCACAATAGGATAAACACACTAATTGAACTGGCTTACATAATATGCTTGGCGATGTCTTACAGTGGCTGACTCACACCAGAAAGGGGGTCCTGTGCATACTGTCTAAGGTTCTGTGAATTTATATGTGTATTGATTATATTGGTTCGGAGGGCTTTGGCTGCTTGGTGTCCACTATTGCCTGTGCCTCTTATACTCTTTTGGCCTCTTTTACACAGTTCCATGAATACTGAAGAAAGAGGTTTGTTGAAGGCACACCATTTAAGGCTAGTGTTCCAAGGTCTCTAACTCTCTGCATATTGTGTGACTGTGGGTCTCTGTATTTGTTTCCCTCTGCTACAGGAGGAAGCCTCTCTGATGCTGGCAAAGGAAGCCACTGATCTATGAGTATAGCAGATTGTCATTAGGAGTCACTTTACCTGGTATTCCCCTAGATCCTTGGGCTGTCTGGTATCAGGTTCTTCGCCACCAGTCATTATTGGGTGTGGGTTCAATCTCATGGAATGGACCTTAAGTCAAATTGGATGTTGGTTTGTTATTCTTGCAATGTTTGCAGTCATTGTACTAACATATCTTGCATGCAGAGGATCATCATAGATCAAAGAGTGGGAGCCTTCCCCCTGTTGAAAATGTTCCATGCAGAGGAGATAAGGAATCAGTAGCAAGGTGCAGGAGGGAGGCAGGTGAGATGGTCAGGGGAATCTTGCAACTCTGACTGACTAGCAATCAGGCCAATTAAATGGCTGTGACTTACTAGCAACCAGTTAATTTTTTATTTACACAAGCTCCACAGAGCAAAGATAGTCTATTGATTATGCACGTGGTATAGATTATATATTTTATTTTAATTATATGTCCAGGCTTACAAGTTCAGGTACAATTAGAAAATACAAAAAAAAAAGATTTTATTCTTATTATTAGCCCTATAACTCCAATTTAAAGAATCTAAAGAATGTCTCCTCCAGAGCAAACACACATATCATTATATGCTTTTAGGCTAAAAGGGTTTGAGGTTTTAACATACTTCAGACAAACTGAAAATATCTGAAATGATGTTTTATGAATAGAAAATACTAATACCTAACTTCTTTTTAATTATTATTTTATTGATTTACAATCTAGCTGTTGCCCACCCCTCGTCACTCCTCCCAAAGATCCTCACCCCATTCCCTCCCACCAGACCTCACCTTCCCTGGAGCCTCAAGTCTCTTGAGGATTACACACATCTTCTCCCACTGAGTACAAACCAGGCAGTCCTCTGCTGTATATGTTAGGGGCCTCAAATCAGCTATGTATGCTGCCTGGATAGTGGCTCAGTGTCTGTGAACTTCCAGTGGTCCAGGTTAGTTGCAACTGCTGGACTTCATATGTGACCACCCTCTACTTCAGTTTCTTCCATCTTTCCCCTAATTCAACCATATGGATCATTGACTTCAGGCCAATGGTTGAGTGTAAGTATCTGCATCTGTCTTGGTCAACTGCTGGTTGGGCTTCTCAGAGGACAGTCATGCTCAGCTCCTTTCTGTATGTATACCACACCATAGCACTAGTCAGACCTTGGAGCCTCCTTATGAAATAGATCCCAAGTTGGGCAAGTCATTAGACTGCCTTTCCCTCAGTTTCTTCTCCATTTTTATCCCTTCAGTTCTTTTAGACTAGAAATTCTGGGTCAAAAATTTTGACTGTGGGTGACTATGTGTTTCACCATCTGTGCTATGAAGTAGGAAAAGTTTATTTTGACTATGGGTATCTATAAGTTTCACCATCTATGCTATGAAGTAAGAGAAGTTTATTTTAGTCAATCTATCTTATTTACAGAGTTCTATTTCTTCAAGGGTGTATGCTATATGACAGCCCCCATCTTTAAACTACATTTTAAGAGAGCTTTAAGCTTTTGACAAAAGAAACCTTAAATAGGTAACCCATTTTCCTGTTCAGTCAGAGTTTGTCAATTGTCTCTATTCTGCTTGAACTTTCTAAGGGGCAGAAATCCTGAGAAGATTCCTGGAGTAATTTCCTCATCTAGCTATGTGATTATCTTCACTCAATGTTCTCCAGAGCATCCAAGGCTACTAAATAGTGGCCAGATAAAGTTAATTTTAGGATTTTCCTAAAAAGACTCAGCCATAATTTTTCTCAGGAAAAGACATAAAATGAATCATAATGCAGAATATCCCCAAGAATGCAACACATGGAGACTAAACCCCAAAATTTAGAGACAAAGGATATTTATTGAAGCTTATGGTTCAACTTCTTTGGAACTGTGTCAAGCAGGTATGCCAGCTTCATGATTCTTACTCTTTTGAGTGGATATCATTATGCCAAAGGAATTCATGGCTGGGTTGATGTTTATGTTATGTTATGTTATGTTATGTTATGTTATGTTATGTTGTGTTGTGTTGTGTTGTGTTGTGTTGTGTTGTGTTGTGTTGTGTTATGTTATGTTATGTTGTTATATTATGTCTCTTTGGTAACCTGTAAAGTATCTTCCTATACCAGAGACACAAGAATATTGGGGTGTAGAGTTTATGTTTGACCACCCCAACTTCTCCATATTCAATGAGTTATATAGGCATTGTTTTCAGGGATAGAGACTTCATGTCCATTTGTGAAGAGCAACTTATAATCTTGGCTACAGCCTGGGTTGTTTGTTGACTCCCATTGGACTCATTTGGCCAAAATCTCAATTATAAAATCTCAATTATAAGACATCCCCAATACTGGAAACTTTATTTGGTGACAAGAGGTATGCAGTTGTGGCTCCTTCTCCCCCCAATATTTGCTGGTTTGGTTAGATCGCTGTTATATATGTTTATATTTTAGTAACTTCCACTGTATTAGCTTTTCATACTACCAGTCAAATGACCTTTAATTTTAGCTGTCCCTCCTGATAGTCTCTCCCTACCACACCCTTTCCTCCACCTCCCCACTGAATCCTCCTGATCCAGACCTTCCACATCCCCTATCACCCACAAATCCTTAACTATCTATTGAAATGGTTTCTTTCTTCAAACTTTGTCTGGGTATTTGAATTATTAGAGTTTTTCCGATATGCAAGTGTTAAAGTACTGAAGAAATGGCTCACTTGCTGTTCTTCTCGAGGACCTGAATTACTAGCACCTAGTTGGGGTGACTCACAACTGCATGTAAGCCCACCTTACCCCAGGAGATTTGATATTAACTTCTGGGTTCCACAGGCACTGAAATAATGCTGCAATAACACACACTAATAAAAAAAAACAAATCTTTCAACATATATACACATATAAAATTGTCAAGAAACAAATTTGATAAAAAATTCTAAAGATATTCTACATAACATAAGATACATACACTGAAATTTCTCATAAAATATTAGATAGTCTAGAAGATTAAACAATCTTTAAAAATGAGAGCATCAAATTTCAGAGAAATACTTGCATGTCTTAGAAATAATCACAAGAGGGCACCATAATCCTATTTCAAAACCTGAAACTCTATCGAGTGCTTTTCTGTGTTCAATGCTGACTCAGATTTTTGTGCCCAGCTGATCTAATGATCTCCCAAGTAGGGCTTGACAAGAGTGTGCCAGCTGCCTCTGTGAGTGTGTCCCTGTGCTTTTCCAGTAAGTGGGTTTTTCCATACTCTGAAGATCATTATCTTGGTTCTGAAATTGAGATCTTATAATTCATATAGTTAATCTGTATGTATAATAACAAATACCTAAAAGATATTACTGTTCAAAGGTCAATGACTTACCCTGGTCAGAGGGAATTGAATCATACAGAATCTAAAGCCAAGCCCCTGTAGTGGGGACTAGTGAGAGGAGTAGAGCTGGAAACAATGTTTGTGTGTGTGTGTATGTGTGTGTGTGTGAGTGTGTGTGTGTGTGTGTGTGTGTGGTTGGTTGGATAGTAGCAAGGCCTGAGGATCTAGAGGGCAGATATCTCTAGATATCCTTAGGGTTTCTACTCCTGAAGATGTGAAAATCTGAAGATGTACAAGCTCCTTATATAAGATAGTGTAGTAATGAATATATATCCCACATCTTTTAACATAGTTTAAGGAAATATTTTATTTTATTTTCTATCTATCTATCTATCTATCTATCTATCTATCTATCTATCTATCTATCTATAACTACCTATCTATCATTGTCTGTATAATGTGTGTGTGTGTGTGTGTGTGTGTGTGTGTGTGTGTATTTGTAAGTGTACACATGTGTGCTCTTGGAGAACAGAAGACAGTGATGGAGTTACAGGCTGTTGTGAGCTGTTCAAAGTGGATACTGGGAACTGAACTGCAGTCTCATTGCCTGTGGGCATGCATATAGGTCCATTTTATTGATTTCTAATTGATGTAATAGGACAAGCCTAATGTGGGCAGTGCAATGTTTATGAAGCAGGTGGGCCTGGACTCTATGAATTCATCTGGGCTCATACTCCATCATGGTGGGGATGCTATGACAGTGTTCCTTGTATTATCATGCAGCAGGAGCTCTTCATATTATGCTGGACCAGGAAGCAGAGAGAAATGGGTGCTGATGCTTATTGCTCTTTATCAGTGCAACTTTCTTGCAGTTCCTGTCTATACCCCATGGGTGATGATACCTATCCATTCTGTGTCTTCATTCCATAGCTAAACCTTGCTGGAAATGTCCAGAGACATGTTGCTGACGCAATTCTAAATCCAGCCAAGTTGCTAATAAAGATTAATTCTCATTAGTGCTGTGAAGAGGTGTAGTGAAGAGAAAAAAAGCATTGTGTCGGGGTCTCAGGGATGCCTCTAACTTGGGTTTATCAAAAACCAAGCTTTGAGAAAGCTCCTTTTCTTGTTCCTCCTGCTAACCAAGAAAGGAGTCACTGGTCAAGGCTCACAATTTACAAAAGTTGCAGTAAAATCTGTTGTTGTTATGTAAACACTGTGTGCATTATAAACACAATGTAAAATGTTCCTACCTGCCACATCTGGGACACATTGTAGATGGATATAGCACCATAGTTATCCAAAGGAAAGACCTTGCCAGGGATAAAAGAAGTGATTTTATTGACCTGTCTCCCTGAGTCCTTAATTTCCATTCTCACCTATAAATTTTTTTAAATGCCAATGATAAATCCTTGTTTTACTAGTGGTTTTATTGATTATCAGAGACAGTTTTTAAGAATTATAGTTCATGCTTGGCTAGAGGTAAAGCAGAGCTGGTCACATGAACATCAGACTAGGCACTCAAAATAAAATTTTTTTAAGTTTTATTTTTTGGCCTGTGGGGTGTGTGTATGTGTGTGTGCATGTGTGTGTGTGTGTGTGTGTGTGTGTGTGTGTGTACGTGTATGAAAGTGTACATGTATGTATGTGTTTATGTCGAGGCTGTAAATTGAAAGCAAGTGCCTTTTAGTACTCTCCATGTTATTTCTTGAGATGTGTTCTCTAATTAACTTGGAACTTACTACTGATTAGTGCTGTGGAAATGTTCTGTTTCTGTGCCCCCAGAGTATGGGTCACAAGCACACACTACTTGAACCATCTTTTTTTAATGGGTCCTGAAGGTCAAACTCTGGTCCTCAGACTTACAGGAAAGCACTTTACCAAGTGAACCATCTCACTCCCCACGCCGTGGTCATTCACCTTCTTCATCTCTGTGGGTAAAACAGGTATGTGGACATGCGCCCCAGTCCCATCTTCCCCCATATGTGATATGAGGACCACTGAAGGACATTGTGAGTTGGTACTTTAATGAAGCCATGAAATGGGTTCACTTTTAAAAATAGCCTCAACCCAAATTGAAGATACTGTCATTCCTTTGTGTTTCATAGCAATGGAGTACAAACTTCTCTTAGGCCTGAAAGTCAATGTGGAAGGAATGATAAAAATGAGGCAGCTGCTAAGCTCAAAGTTTCAGCAATGCTGCAAATATGAACATGCAACACTTCCCTTGTCTAGCACATGAAGTGTCTTCCTGAGGCAGGAAAAGGCAGCTCTCCCAATCAGTGGACCAAAATTAGTGATCCCAAGTGAACTTGTTTAAGGAATATTTACTTCATAGATCTTGATTTTTGTTTGCTTTGTTTATTTGTTGTTTGTTGGTGTTCTCTTTATGAGAGTAAAGGATGGCTGGGTTTATTTGGTTCTACCTCCCTGTGATTTCTAGTTAGAGACAAATGGGTGAAGTGAGCAGAAATGAGAGAGCAGTTTGTAAGTTTCTAATTTGGGATCGGTGACATGTCTTAGTGGATAAAGATACTTACCATCAAAATTGATGACCTGAGGGCGGCGGCGGCGGCGGCAGCAGTGCAGCAGTGGCTCGTCCAGCTGAAGGGCCATCAGCAGTGGAACCAAGGCGACACAGGGTCCAGTTAGGCCCTGCGCCCACAACCATTGACCTTCGCTGACCAGCCGGGCGGCAAGCAGCTGCGGTTCTGTGGAGCCTTTCGCTGCACGGAAGCCACTTCAGAACTCGGCTTCCCGCCAGTCAGCAGAGACTCACCTCCATTTTGATATCGGAATCCAGAGATCGGACAGACTGAGGTACACAAACAAAATCCGAGACCAACACCGCAGGGGTCTGAGCCCGACGGGCGTTGGCCTGCACCCAGGCCCTGGGCTGTTCGGGTAGCCATCGGGGTGCCAACCCAACCAGGAGGTTTTTTTTTGCCCTGGCCAGCACATGCGCTGCCATTTTGCCTACAGGACCCAGAGTGCTCTGGAGGGCAGAGATGGCTAACAAGCGTAGCCTGAGGCTAACAAAACGGGGGTCTAGGCCCCAAAAGGCACAGGACTGACCCCAAGAACTGGGCGGCTTGGTGGGCCATCTGTGTGTCAACCCGCCCAGGAGATCTTTAGCACAGCAGACTCTCCCGGTGCTTTCGGGGAGCGCGGACATGCACGCCGGCCATCCAGGTCACCTGGCGGACCCAATTAACAGTCATAGCCCTAGGGGAACTTTGCTCGGACCTTGGCCTCCCAGGCTTTTGACTGGACTCAGGGACTGGGCGGCCAGGCTAACCTTGTGGGCGCCAGCCTGGTTGGGGAATTGGCTGCCCAGCGGAGTGAGCAGAACACAGGGGAGGTCACAGCAGCATACACCTTCGGTGCTCCCTGGGGGTGCACACAGGCTCCATCTGGTACACAGACACAATCTGGGGCAAGGCCTCAGGCGGAAGCCCTCAGCTCAACTCTCTCCACTTCAGATCAGCCTGGGCGGCCGCACCACATCTCCAGATCCCTCAAGAGGCTAGCGGGGGCTTCCGGGCGGCCAGCTGGGAGAAGTCGGTGTGCTCCTGTAAATCCTGCAGGCCCCAGCGGGAGCCTTCAGGTGCCTGCTTCGGGATCTGAACAGCCTGGACAGCAGCACCCTGTCTACAGGCAGTGCAGGGTGTAAGCTGTGCACCAGAGGCCAACGGGGAAGGGGCAGCTTGTACTAGTGAGTCCAGCACTGACAAGACCAAGTAACACCAGTGAGAGCTAGATGGCAAAAGGCAAACGCAGGAACGTCACTAACAGAAATCAAGGCAATATGGCAACATCTGAACCCAATTCTCCTCTACCAACATGTCCTGGATCACACCAGTAAAACAAGATTTGGATTTAAAATCACTGGTCATGATGCTGGTACAGGAACACATGAAGGACATACTTAAAGAAATTCAGGAGAAAATGGATCAAAAGTTAGAAGCCCTTGCAAGGGAAACACAAAAATCATTGAAAGAAATCCAGGAGAATACAAAAGCCAACAAGGAGGAAATGCAAAAAACACTTAAAGAAATACAGGAGAACATTGGTCAACAGGCTGAGGTCATGAAAGAGGAAACACAAAAATCTCTTAAAGAAATACAGGAGAACTTTGGTCAACAGGCTGAGGTAATAAAAGAGGAAACACAAAATTCTCTTAAAGAATTACAGGAAAGCACAAACAAGCAAGTGAAGGAGCTAAGCAAAACCATCCAGGATCTAAAATCAGAAGTGGAAACAACTAAGAAAACTCAAAGGGAGACAACTTTGGAGATAGAAAGCCTTGGGAAGAAATCAGGGGACAGAGATGCAAATATCAACAACAGAATACAAGAAATAGAAGAAAGAATCTCAGATGCTGAAGATTCCATAGAAACCATGGACTCAACAGTTAAAGAAAATGCAAAATGCAAAAAGCTTGTAACCCAAAATATCCAGGAAATCCAGGACACAATGAGAATTCCAAACCTAAGGATTATAGGCATAGAGGAGAGTGAAGATTTACAACTTAAAGGGCCAGCAAATATCTTCAATAAAATTATGGAAGAAAACTTCCCTAACCTAAAGAGAGAGATGCCCATGAATATACAAGAAGCCTACAGAACTCCAAACAGACTGGACCAGAACAGAAATACTTCCCGTCACATAATAATCAAAACACCAAATGTTCTAAACAAAGAAAGAATATTAAAGGCAGTAAGAGAAAAAGGCCAAGTAACATATAAAGGAAGACCTATCAGAATCACAGCAGACTTTTCACCTGAGACTATGAAGGCTAGAAGGTCCTGGGCAGATCTCATGCAGACTCTAAGAGAACACAAATGCCAACCAAAACTACTATATCCAGCAAAACTCTCAATCACCATAGATGGAGAAACTAAGATATTTCACGACAAAACCAAGTTTACCCAATATCTATCCACAAACCCAGCCCTAAAAAGGATAATAGGAGGACAACACCAATACAAGGAGGGAAACTTCACCCTGGAAAAAGCAAGATAGTAACCTTTCATCAAACCCAAAAGAAGTTAAGCAATCAAATTTAAAAAATAACGTCAAAAATGATAGGAAGTAACAATCACTATTCCTTAATATCTCTTAACATCAATGGACTTAATGCCCCAATAAAAAGACACAGACTAACTGACTGGATACGTAAACAGGACCCTACATTTTGCTGCTTACAGGAAACACACCTCAGGGTCAAAGACAAACACTACCTTAGAGTGAAAGGCTGGAAGACAATTTTACAAGCAAATGGTCTCAGGAAACAAGCTGGAGTAGCCATTTTAATATCAGATAAAATTGACTTTCAACCCAAAGTCATCAAAAGAGACTCTGAGGGACACTTCTTGCTGGTCAAAGGAAAAATACAACAAGAAGAACTCTCAATCCTGAACATCTATGCTCCAAATGCAAGGGCACCCTCTTTCATAAAAGAAACTTTATTAAAACTCAAAGCACACATTGCACCTGACACAATAATTGTGGGTGACTTCAACACTGCACTTTCCTCAATGGACCGATCAGGAAAACAGAAACTAAACAAGGACACAATGAAACTAATTGAAGCTTTGGACCAATTAGATTTAACAGATATATATAGAACATTCTATACTAAAATAAAAGAATATACCTTTTTTTCAGCACCTCATGGTACCTTCTCCAAAATCGACCATATAATTGGTCACAAAACAGACCTCAACAAATATAAGAAGATCGAACTAATCCCATGCCTCCTATCTGATCACTATGGAGTAAAAGTGGTCTTCAATAGCAACAGAAACAATAGAAAACCCACATACACGTGGAAATTGAACAATACTCAACTCAATGATACCTTGGCCAAGGAAGAAATAAAGAAAGAAATTAAAGACTTTTTACAACACAATGAAAATGAAAACACAACATACCCAAATCTATGGGACACAATGAAAGCAGTGCTAAGAGGAAAAGTCATAGCCCTGAGTGCCTCCAAAAAGAAAATGGAGAGAGCATACATTACCAGCTTAATGACACACCTGAAAGCCCTAGAACAAAAAGAAGCTATTTCACCCAGGAGGAGTAGAAGGCAGGAAATCATCAAACTCAGGGCCGAAATCAATCAAGTAGAAACAAAGAGAACCATACAAAAAAATCAACAAAACCAGGAGCTGGTTCTTTGAGAAAATCAACAAGATAGATAAACCCTTAGCCAGACTGACCAAAGGGCACAGAGAAAGTATCCAAATTAACAAACTTAGAAATGAAAAGGTAGATATAACAACGGAAACTGAAGAAATCCAAAAAATCATCAGATCCTACTACAAGAGCCTGTACTCAACACAACTGGAGAATCTGGAGGAAATGGACAATTTCCTTGACAGATACCAAATACCAAAATTAAATCAGGACCAACTAGACCATCTAAACAGTCCCATAAAGCCTAAAGAAATAGAGGGAGTCATAGAAAGTCTTCCAACCAAAAAAAGCAAAGAACCAGATGGTTTCAGTGCAGAATTCTACCAGACCTTCAAAGAAGAGTTAACACCAATACCCTTCAAACTATTCCACAAAATAGAAACAGAAGGAACACTACCCAATTCCTTCTACGAAGCCACAATTACGCTGATACCAAAGCCACACAAAGATCCAACAAAGAAAGAGAACTTCAGACCAATTTCCCTTATGAACATAGATGCAAAAATACTCAATAAAATTCTTCCCAAACGAATCCAAGAACACATCAAAACGATCATCCACCATGATCAAGTAGGCTTTATCCCGGGAATGCAGGGTTGGTTCAATATACGGAAATCCATCAATACAATCCACTACATAAACAAATTCAAAGAACAAAACCACATGGTCATTTCATTGGATGCTGAAAAAGCATTTGACAAAATTCAGCATCCTTTCATGCTTAAAGTCTTGGAGAGAACAGGAATTCAAGGCCCATACCTAAACATAGTAAAAGCAATATACAGCAAACCGGTAGCCAGCATCAAACTAAATGGAGAGAAACTTGAAGCAATCCCACTGAAATCAGGGACCAGACAAGCTGCCGCTTTCTCCTTATCTTTTCAATATTGTACTTGAGGTACTAGCTCGGGCAATTCGACAACATAAGGAGGTCAAAGGGATACAAATTGGAAAGGAGGAAGTCAAACTATCATTATTTGCAGACGACATGATAGTCTACCTAAGTGACCCAAAAAACTCCACTAGAGAGCTCCTACAGCTGATAAACAACTTCAGCAAAGTGGCAGGTTATAAAATCAACTCAAGCAAATCAGTGGCCTTCCTATACTCAAAGGATAAGCAGGCTGAGAAAGAAATTAGGGAAATGACCCCCTTCACAATAGCCACAAACAATATAAAGTTTCTTGGGGTGACTCTCACCAAACATGTGAAAGATCTGTATGACAAGAACTTCAAGACTCTGAAGAAGGAAATGGAAGAAGACCTCAAAAAATGGGAAAACCTCCCATGCTCATGGATCGGTAGAATCAATATAGTTAAAATGGCCATTTTGCCAAAAGCAATATACAGATTCAATGCAATACCCATCAAAATCCCAACTCAATTCTTCACAGAGTTAGAAAGAGCAATTATCAAATTCATCTGGAACAACAAAAAACCCAGGATAGCTAAAACTATTCTCAGCAACAAAAGAAAATCTGGGGGAATCAGTATCCCTGACCTCAAGCAATACTACAGAGCAATAGTGTTAAAAACTGCCTGGTATTAGTACAGTGACAGGCAGGAGGATCAATGGAACAGGATTGAAGATCCAGAAATGAACCCACACACCTATGGCCACTTGATCCTCGACAAAGAGGCTGAAAACATCCAATGGAAAAAAGATAGCCTTTTTAACAAATGGTGCTGGTTCAACTGGAGGTCAGCATGCAGAAGAATGGGAATTGATCCATCCTTGTCTCCTTGTACTAAGCTCAACTCCAAATGGATCAAGGACCTCCACATAAAGCCAGACACTCTGAAGCTAATAGGAAAGAAACTGGGGAAGACCCTTGAGGACATCGGTACAGGGAGAAAGTTTCTGAACAGAACACCAATAGCGTATGCTCTAAGAGCAAGAATTGACAAATGGGACCTCATAATGTTACAGAGTTTCTGTAAGGCAAAGGACACCATCAAGAGGACAGATCGGCAACCAACAAATTGGGAAAAGATCTTCACCAATCCTACATCAGATAGAGGGCTAATATCCAATATATATAAAGAACTCAAGAAGTTAGACTCCAGAAAACCAAACAACCCTATTAAAAAATTGGGTACAGAGTTAAACAAAGAATTCTCACCTGAAGAACTTCGGATGGCGGAGAAGCATCTTAAAAAATGCTAAACTTCATTAGTCATTAGGGAAATGCAAATCAAAACAACACTAAGATTTCATCTTACACCAGTCAGAATGGCCAAGATTAAAAATTCAGGAGACAGCAGGTGTTGGAGAGGGTGTGGAGAAAGAGGAACACTCCTCCACTGCTGGTGGGGTTGCAAATTGGTACAACCACTCTGGAAAGCAGTCTGGCGGTTCCTCCGAAAACTGGGCACCTCACTTCCAGAAGATCCTGCTATACCACTCCTGGGCATATACCCAGAGGATTCCCCACCATGTAATAAGGATACATGCTCTACTATGTTCATAGCAGCCCTATTTATAATTGCCAGATGCTGGAAAGAACCCAGGTATCCCTCAACAGAAGAGTGGATGCAAAAAATGTGGTATATCTACACCATGGAGTACTATTCAGCCATTAGAAACAACAAATTCATGAAATTCTTAGGCAAATGGATGGAGCTAGAGAACATCATACTAAGTGAGGTAACCCAGACTCAAAAGGTGAATCATAGTATGCACTCACTAATAAGTGGTTATTAACCTAGAAAACTGGAATACCCAAAACATAATCCACACATCAAATGAGATACAAGAAGAAAGGAGGAGCGGTCCCTGGTTCTGGAAAGACTCAGTGAAACAGTATTCGGCAAAACCAGAACGGGGAACTGGGAAGGGGTGGGAGAGAGGACAGGGGAAGAGAAGGGGGCTTACGGGACTTTCAGGGAGTGGGGGGGGGGGCTAGAAAAGGGGAAATCATTTGAAATGTAAATAAATTATATCGAATAAAAAACATTAAAAAAAAATTGATCACCTGAGTTCAATTCCCGGAACCCATAGTGTGGGAAGAAAAGAGCTAATTCCCTCTAGCTGTTCTCTGACCTGCCTGTATGCACCATGGTACATGTTTACATGACACACACATACACCACACACATATACAAAATAAATAAGTATAATAAAGAGATGAACATGTTTTATAACTGCCCATGCATGGAATCTACATCTAGTGTTCTAACACATGCCTCATGCCTGGAATCCAGCACTTCAAAGGGAGAGGAAGGAAAAGTTTTAAATTCAAGACCAGTCTGAGCTACACAGTGTGATGAGACCTCACAATAGGTAAAACAAAAGCAAGCATGAGAAAGAAAATGACATTTTGAAATACTAATAAATCTTGGGAATAGTAGTTTATATTAATCATTAAAAAATCTATCATCAAAAATATTTCAAAGGACTAGACAGATGCCTAGGCAGTCAGTACCATTTGTTGCTTTCAGAAGATCTGAGTTTGCACTTTTTCCCAGTGTTGTCTTTTACCCTCTTAAAAGAGTATTCCTAACCAAAATCATTGCTCCCAGTTTTTTACATTTTTCAGAGCAGACAGGTTTTACATTTTTCAGAGCAAACAGGACCTTAGTTGGGATTGAAAGAAAATGTAAGAGAGTTTGTCAGTAGAGCTTAATAAAATGCAGATAATTTGATGTTGGAGAGATACTGCCCTTCAACTGAGAGGACAGTGAAAGGGTGGTTGACAAAGCAGCTGGAATGTGGTTGAGGAGGCTGCTGTACAGTGTAGAATTCAAAAGAGAGGCGGTGCAGAGCAGGGACTAGGCGCCCTCTGCTGGAAGCAAAGATCCATTGTCCTTTGAGGGCTGGAGGTAGGGAATTTGAAATTACTATAAACAGTTCAAAATTACCTGCAGGGTACAGGGTGACCTGTGTGGAAGCTGAATGGAATTCGGGAATGGAATCTGTTTCTTCTTGCCTTCAGTGTGCCCAGGAGAACAGCCAGATAGGGTATTATGTAGTATCATTTAGAGCAGCCATTCTCAACCTGTAGGTTTGACCACTTTGGGGAATGAAAACTTAAGAGCATGGGAGAAAACCAGATATTTACATTACAATTCACAACTATAGCACAGTTACAGTTATGAGGTAGAAATGAAAGTAATTTTATGGTTGTGAGTCACCACAACAGGAGTCACTGTACTAACTGCTTGGAGCATTATGAAGGTTGAGAGACTTGATTTAGAGTTATGTGTATTAAGGGACGTCTTGGGCTATAAAGTTGAAATACAAGGTGCTCTTTAAGACTAGCCAAGAAAGCCTTCTTCTTACATTTACAGATTCAACAATGGTCTTTTCTATCATCTATCTGTCTGCCTATTTATCTACTATCTATTTATCTACCTATCATCTATCTTTATTTATTTAAGATAAGGTGCTATGTAGTTCAATTGGCGTCAAACTTGTGATTCTTCTGCCTCTGCTTCTTCAATGCAGGTATTACAGATGTGGGCCACCAAAGCAACCTTAAATTTTGAAAATAAAAACTAGTATTACTGGACACAGATTTTTAGTCTGTATAGTTTTATGTCAACTTGAACTAAGCTAGTCATCTGCAAGAAGGGAACCTCAGTTAAGAAAATGCCATTAGAAACAATGAATTCATGAAATTCTTAGGCAAATGGATGGAGCTAGAGAACATCATACTAAGTGAGGTAACCCAGACTCAAAAGGTGAATCATGGTATGCACTCACTAATAAGTGGATATTAACCTAGAAAACTGGAATACCCAAAACATAATCCACACATCAAATGAGGTACAAGAAGAAAGGAGGAGTGGTCCCTTGTTCTGGAAAGACTCAGTGAAGCAGCATTCGGCAAAACCAGAACCGGGAAGTGGGAAGGGGTGGGTGGGAGGACAGGGGAAGAGAAGGGGGCTTATGAGACTTTCGGGGAGTGGGGGGCTAGAAAAGGGGAAATCATTTGAAATGTAAATAAAAAATTATATCGAATAAAAAAAAAGAAAGAAAATGCCTCCATAAGATTGAGTTATAGGAAGGTTTATAGGGCATTTTCTTAATTAATAATTGATGGGGAAGAGTCCAGTCCATTGAGACTGGTGCCACCACCAGTTGGTAGCCCTGGGTTCTATAAGAAAGTGGGATGAACAAGCCATCAGGGGCAAGCTAGTAAGCAGTGTCCTTCCACGTTTGCATCAACTCCTGCCTCCAGGTTTCTGACTGTTTTGAGTTTCTGTCTTGACTTCCTTTGTTGATAAGCAGTGAAGTGGAAGCATAAACCAAATAAAGACTTTTATCCCCATCTTATTTTTAGTCATTTTAGTCATGGTCTTTCATTGCAGCAATGGAAACTTTAATTAAATTAGATTTGTATCAAAAGCCAATATCAAAATTGTTAAAATGATGACTAAAGAAACCAAATTAATGTGTAAAATATTTTATTTATCTCATTAAAAAAATTAACCAAGAGGAACTTAGCAGAGCTTTGAAAACTATACAGCAGGGTTACTGAAGGAGTTGGAAAATAGTCATAAAACTTGTGTTTCTACAAGTGGAAGCAGGGGGGAGGTTCATGTGAACAGAATGCCGGGGTCGATCTAAAAAAGACAAGTCAACATCTTATCAATTGCCTACAATTTATTGTGTTATAAGACAGCCCAAAAACAAGGAGTACTATTGCTGTAGGGTACTTACCAGAGAAGACTGCTTGAGCATTAGTTGAAGACAAGAGAAAGCCACAATGGACTACATTGGGTGTTAGGGTTTACAGTATGGCCATAAGCCTTTCTCTTGATGATTTGTAAAAACATATTCTGTGTTGACATACTTCAGTTAATAAGAACTGTTAGTCAGGAGCAGACTACGGAATCCAAAAAGCAAAGTTAGTGCTTTCTCAGACTGTCCCAGAACTATATGAACTTTGACTGATTAGGTGTTTGTTTTACTTATGGCAGCTGGTAAATTTTACATGCTAAATTTTGTAGCCTGAATGGCGCTTCTGTCATGGAGTCAATAATGCTAAGGTCTAGGGACCTACTAGGTCTGGAGCCCTATTACATTATCCCCACTTAGAACCAGAATCAGAATGTAGATTCTGAGTTTTGCTGAAGTAAAAATTTTCTTTTTGCCATTTCTTTTCTATTTTTATCTTTCCCCTTTTATTTTTATTTCTGTTTTCTCTTGTCTCTCTCCCTCTTCTCCTTCCCTAGCATTTATTGGGCTGTGTCTTAGAAGTTCTTGCACTTAAGAAAAAGAAATATCTATTTAAAAATATGGTGCCTATAGAGGAAACAGAAAGCCATCAGATAAGGTTTCCTGACCCTTGAAACAAGCCCAGAAGGGGTTCTCCCCCTACTCCAAATCCCCCACCACTACTCCCAACCCCGGAGGAGTATCTCAGAGTAATGTATCACTGAGGTTTAGGCAGTGAAATACAATGCTGATGACTTACTGTGTGCAATATTTAGCATCTGCTAGATGCTGTTTCAAATGCTGTATAGGTTAACTCTACTTAATCTTCTTCCTGGCTCAGAGTACCCACAGTCTTCTGGTGCACCCTTCTGCAAGTTAGAATGCTAACCTTCTAGGGTTGTGATTGACTAATTACCTGACTTATCCCAGCAGGAAGACACTGTTTCAAATTGCCTTTAAAGCCAAGCCACCCCAGATCAGGAGAAGCTGGAAGATCTGGGAGAGCTCAAAACTGGAATAATCCTCTTCCTGCATCTGTATCCAGATCTTCTCTGATCCTTGGAGGACAAGAAAGTGCTGGAAGCAGAGAAAGTAGCTTAGGTCCTGTAGTAGTGAGCATCTAAGACATTTTTTGGGTTGGGAAGAAGATTGTGGGCCCCTGCACAGGGAAATGGTAATTAACCTCTTAGGAAAGGGAGAGATGAACATTTGAGAAATTAAAAAGAAAAAAATCAAAATGCAGTGTTGCTCTCTAAGCCTCAATGAACTTCAGAAATTTGATGCTCCCTCTAGTGGCTATTCAGAGAAGCTCAAAAGTAATTTCAAGTTTGCAGCTAAAATGCAAGAACATTTATTAAGATGATAAAGAGAAAAAAGGAAGAGTAATGCACAGGGTAGAGGAAACAGAGGGTAGGAACAATAACTGAAGTAATAACTAGCAGGAAGGCACTTATGAAAGCAGGAACTGGAGGCTACCAGTGTCCGAGGCCAACCATCAAGGGTTTGAGCATCAGAAACCATCCTGGGCCCTCTATCCCAGATATCACAGGAACATGCTGCATTTTTTCCCTTGTGCAGTTATACTCTATAAGAGAACATGTTGGTTAAAAAATAAGCTAGAAATTCAAGAAAGACAAGCAAAAGTAAACAGATTTACTCTGTATCATAGCTAAGTATACAGAGGCTAAAAACTCAAAACAAAACACTGGAACCCCTGATCTCTATGACCAACAGAGTCACAGTGTGTGAAGGAGAATAGACTTAAGTGCTATTTTCTTTTCTTTTTTTCTTATTATTCTTTTCTTTCCATATTTCCAGTTTTAGTATTCATCAGTTATCAGCCACTCATATTAAGTCTAGCCAAATACCAGACTATACAGGAGTGATTTTTCAGGCCAGGGCACATGCCCACTCTATATCCCTGAAAATGCAGCTCCTCTCTGGATTGTCATTAACAAATAAAAACCACTGGAAAGATAATTTGCATCCAAAGCATGTCATGTCATTCTTCTCACCCTCAAACGAAAACCTACTGTAATTATGAGGCCTCTGCTATATGTGGGGAGGGTTATCAAAATCATAAACATACATATGACAGCTGGTGCTTTGTAAACTTCATGATGTAGTGAAGAGTACCTCCACGTGACTTCCTTACTGTAGCCATGTGACATTACAGGATCCTTTACTCCCTTCCTACTATTGGCTATGACCTTAGGGAACATGGTATCTTTTTGCTCTAAATCTTGGCATTTTGAAAGTAAATGTTAGTGTTGCTGATTAAGTTTTGCTTAAGCAAGTACAGTTCTGTCCTTGAAACGAACAATGGAGGATAAACACTGATGTACCTTTCAGATGACAATGGCATCAATGCTTTGAACTAGTAGAAGCCAGTGGTTCTTTAGGAGTATATTTTAAAGGATTAGGTAGACATGGAGTGTTAGGTCAGACATACGGGAAAGCGATGAGCATCTCAAACATGGCTAAGAATATCGTAAGATTATTTTTATATGCTCTGCAACACTAACTTTACACACATACAACCTGTACTCATTTGGACTCCTAGAAACTTTAACACTCATGAAGCTCTTTTTTGAACCCAGGAGAGCTTCAATTAACACTTTCTTGGGTAAAAATTTGCCTGTGAAGGCTACCAAGTTGGCTCATAGGGAAAAGAAAACAAGCTCTACTCGAAACTCCACATGTGCATGCTGGGAAGCATTTGCACACCACACACACACACACACACACACACACACTACATTAGTAAGAAAACATATAACAGACCTATGAAACTATGTGATCTAGACCCCTAACTATTCCGAATGTTTTCTCAGGACCATTTCTGCTACCCTCTGTGAAGGAAAAAAAGCATGTAGTGACAATATGTTACTCTGTTCTTGCAGTTTGTCTCCTCCTCTCACCGTCCCCCCTTTCCTCTCCTCTCTGAAACTCTGCTCTTCTTTTCCATCCTCTCTTCTATCATTTCCTTTTCCTGTTCCTCACTTCCTCCCTTCTATCTTTATTTGTCCCCTTCCTCTTCATTTTGCTTTGCCGTTTCCTTCTTTGCTTCACTCCAATGAACCTATTCATTTTTTTTTGATTAATTTTACAGGAATAATCAGTCGGACAGGGGTAAACAAATAGTGCAATAGGAATAATTAATTGTAGAACAACTTGAATTTGGTAGCCAGGGATGGGCTGTGATCTTTCATACAGTTTGAGCATATATGTAAGGGATGAAGGAGCAAGTGAGTAAAATTATGTTCAAGACCCATTATTTTAACACAGGTATCTAAAGCCTATTTTTGAAAGCACCTTTTCTGTTGAGATGGTCATTTGTTATACAAAGTGTCTGTGTGATATTAAATAGTAAAAAAGAAAACTTAAAGAGACTCAAATTTTCATTTTTCAATGCTTCCTAGCTCTAGCTACCTTCTGGAGTTTTTAAGTGAGTGATCATACACACATACACACACACACACACACACACACACACACAGAGTCCTGTCAGATCTGGCTGTTATAAATGTATAATAGATGATTGTCATCTTAAAAACAAATAGGAAATTCACAGAGCTCAAAAGGCTGAGAAACCTATGATGGAGGTATCGGAAAATCTGATGGTGCTGAGAGCCTTTTTGGTTCACAGATGGCTGTCAATTTTTATGAGAAGACACAAGCTTCCCAGTTTCTTTACTAAGAGTGCTAGCTAGTCTCATTTGGAGGCTGTTGCTTGTTACCTAACAGTGTCACAAAGTCCATTTCTGCAACTAAGGACAGAGGATGTGGGAGCAAGAAACATGCCATATCATAGCATATCCTTAGCCCAAAGCAATGAGATCAGTGGCTGAGAGTGATTGAAAGTAGGCAGCTGGAGCTTATGGAAGATATAACTAAGGATTGCAAAGCAAGTTCTTCACATACAGTCAATAGTTTGTCAGATAGTGCTGAAGGCTAATGGCACAGCAGGTGAAAATCTCTCCGAGAGGCTCCATGCTTCATGTTCTTCTCAAAGGAAGAGAGTCAGAGAAATTGTCAGGCTTCAGGTGATTATAGGAACTTTGAACCTGGTGCTGTGATTGAACAATTTGTGAAAAATAGAGTGGCTTCTGCTTGTTCTGATGGCTTAGGAGTCATACATGGAGTTGATATTTTTTAATTCGTTAAAATAATGTAATATAGAAATAGATTAGCTACGATTTTTAAATAGAAAACTAGAAATTGCATGGGTGTTAAAATGCTGAAAAAATTAGAGAGCTTGTAGTAAATGAACACATTAGTTGGCACATGATTTAGATTTTTAATGAATAATTAATTTCATGTATTTTATCAGATTTGTAGAGTATGCATATATACATCCAGTGAGAAGTTCCTAACAAATTTGTATGATAAATGTATGACACCAATATTGTACAGCTATAGGATGAATTTAAAGGTAGCAGATTTCTCTAAACCCAGATAGCTCCCAAGTAATTGAGACAGAGGCTTGTAGATTTATTCAACAAGCTTCAAGCACAACTGAGCAGATATTTCTACCCCTCTGTGCTATCGAGCCACATGCCCTAAGTTACTTGCATTTAGTCTTGGCTTGCCTCACTTTGTTGTAGCTGTCTGTCTTCATGGAGAACTCTCTTGGCAACTCTTCCTCATGCCTGACTTCATGGTGACCTTCTTCCTCATCTGCTTCATGGCCCTTCTTCTCCTGGAACCTCACTCACCTCGTGGGGAATCATTCTACCTCATTCTTTTCCCCAGGACCCCTGGCTGGGATTGGAAGTCCAGACTTTCTATCTCCTCTGTTCAGCCTTTTATTAACTAAGCAGAGATGATTGGGAAACACTCTTTATACCACATTGATTGTTCAATATTCATAATAATGCCCATGACAATGTCATGTAACTAGATCATGGGGCATAGAAGTCAACATCTAAATACACAGAGCACAAGAACAATCACCAACAGACAGCTGTTGGGTATGATTATGGAAATGAAAGTAACACAGTGGATTCCATATATATATATATATCCCTAATTTTGGAGGGGAAAGCAAACCAGAAAAGAGCAATGCTAAAGTCAGTGTAGTTTTGGGGGGGCCATAATCATTTTTGGCATTTATGGGCTCCTGTACACACATGGTGAGCATATGTGCACTCAAACACACATACACATAAAATAAATACATAAGCAAATAAATAAAACTAGTATTTTCAATTTATGTATGTTCACATAGGACTGTGGCATCAATGAATGCCTTCTTATAGTTTTCCAGAATTGGAAGGAGCAATATGGAACTATATTTGGACAAAATGTGTAGCGAGAATAGGAAATCATGAGTAACCTCGATAGAAAACTATGAGAAAATCTTCCTACTGCATTCATTACTCAGTCTCTGTAAAACAGATTACTACGTGACATTTGAGAAGTTTCATAAGGATGGAGGGAGTTGGAGAAATGTATTGGCTTCTTCCAGTTTTAGAAGTCATTACTAGACTGGGTTTATTACCACAAATATTGCTACTAGGTTCATTGAAAATGTATGAGTCACAGGTCCTCTGACTTCATAGAGCCAGAGCTTAAACTAAGATTCAGAAGGTAGACTGGGGCAGAGTTTCCAACATAGCATAAAAAATTAAATCTGCACTGAGCAGTGGTGGAGCATGCCTTTAATCCCAGCACTCAGGAGGCAGAAGCAGGTGGTTTTCTGAGTTCGATGCCAGCCTGGACTATGGAGTGAGTTTCAGAACAGTCATGGCTACACAGAGAAACCCTGAGTCAAAAAGAAAGAAGAAAGGAAAAAATTTCAATCGAAGTGTTCAGATGTTATTAATAGCTGAAAAACTGTGACCACAGAGTCACATTTTGATAGTGTTTGCTCTCATGTTTCTTGCCATTCTCAAAAGTATTTTTTCACCACTTAGATATCTAATAAGAAAAGTGAAGAGACTTAAGATCTCCAAATGGAAATTTTTGAGTTTGATACACACCTGCGATCCCCATAGTGCTTGAGAAATAGAGGCAGGAAGATCAGAACTTCAGGTATGTCCACTGTTGGAGGCTAGCAGGGAATCTCTCTCTCTCTCTCTCTCTCTCTCTCTCTCTCTCTCTCTCTCTCTCTCTCTCCCCCCCCATCCCTTGTGTGTGTGTCTGTGAGTGTGTGTGTGTGTGTGTAATGGTCCTCCTGGGGGAGTGGGTTGAAGTGCTGTCAATATTCACCTTCTACCTCATTTGAGCCAATGTTTCTTGTTCCTTTCTATATATGTCTCATTATCTCAACCATGACTTCTGGGAGGATTGCTTGACTCTGACTCCCATCTCAATATAGGCACACTGGGATTGAAGATGCATGCTACTATATCCAACTCTTTATGGGGGATCTGTTTTATTCATTGGGCCAACTTCCAATTCCCAGTTTCTCTCTTTGAATATTTTTTATTCTTCTTCAGACTATTGAATGGAGTGCAAGCACTGTTTAACAATGACTTTCTGTCCCACATGTTACTTCAATCAAGAGTCAAGTTGTATTAGTCTTTAAGCTGACTGCAGTTTGAAGATTGTTGATCCCTCAGAAGTTGAAAGCAACATATTTACTGAGCTCAACGGTGATAAAAACAATAATTTAGCAGAATCAGAAGGAATCTCAGAGATCTAAAAATTATCAGTATGTCTATCAATAAAAACAAGTAAGAATGACCTTATGTCTGAACACTTAGCTCTGTTTCTCAAGGTGAATGTCTATTACAACCTAAAATGCATGGGAGACTTCATCAATTAGGAAAACTAGTGTCTGATAAGATGCATATTGATATTTTTATTCCTGGTCGGTTCCTTGGCGATATGCTCATTATTTAACCTTTCACACCAGTGTCTGTTTTTTGTGGCTACCTACCTCAGAAGGCTTCAGAAAGGTTTCTTTAAGTTACAGGTTCTTTTAACTTGGCTTGTGAAATAAAGGGATTGTCTTAGATAACTGAAAAGAGTTGTTTGGGGGCTCAGGGACAGGTTGTTCAAGAGACGATTTCTTTTCTGATGTGACACACTTCATTCTGTTTTCTATGCTGCTAGGATATTTCTTAGATTCCTTGTGGCCATTATGGTTAGAGATTTCACTGCTGTCCCAGCTAGCACACACACACACACACACACACACACACACACACACACACACATGCACTCACACGTGCGCACACATACACACACACATACCATGTCTAGTTTAACAACCTGTACCATTGACTCACATTTGCCCACAAAGACCTAGAAACTTATATTTCTGTTTCATTAGAAACTTCAAACTTTGGGTCACAGAGTCATTTCTGAATCAATCATTAGAGCCCTAGCAAAGGTTTGGGTACACTGGCTTAGTTAAAGTTGGTGAATCTACTCTGAATGTTGGGAAAGTAATTTCAATGTGGCAGTCCTCATTGTGTGAAAATATAAAAACAAATACTTCTCCATCTCAAATACCATGTCAATGACAGACAAAGAAAAATTTTCACCCATGTCCATCTTGGTAATGATAGTATGTGTATATACTAGCTGGGACAGCAGCAAAATTTAAAACCATAATGAACACAAGGAATCTAAGGAAGAAACGAGTAGCATAGAGAATAGAATGAAGTGTTTCACAACAATTCATTGGGCTTACTTTACAGGACGAGTTTGGGGGCTACTCCTTCCAGCAAAAATGACCCCAAGATAGCTATATAACTGTCAAGCCTCAACATTGAGATCAACAGAAGTAAAAGCTTTCAACAAAGGAATCTGACTTTCAGCTAGCTTTTCTCCTCCTATATAATTTAGCAGCTTCAACAGTGGCTCAAAAAGAAGCAGTAGCTGGAATTCCAATAAGGGTCCCAAAACATTCTCCTTTCTCCTTTCTCCTTTGCCAAGGAAGTCACCAGTCTATTGTCATCACCACAGACATAGTTATCACAGTATTGATCTTCTTGTTTTATTTCTGTGATTACACAGCCAAGGTTATTGTAGGTTGGCAGTACAGCATCTGTCCTTGATGGTAGGTCCTGTCAGTCCCAAAGGAAGAAGCTATATGTCACACCTTGCACCAACACAGATCAGACAGGAAAATCAGGTTTTGGCTTTCTTCAATATGTTTGACATTTGTATGTTGGAGAAATAATACCATTTTTCATTTATCCTATAAATCTGGCCTTTTCAGAATTCTACTGAAAGAGTCTTTCAGGTTTTATAGTGGCCCCAAATTCACAACATTTCTATTAGATTGACCTGCAGTGGTAACAAAGAGAGGGCAATTAAGTCCATGTGCAACCAGTTTTCACCAGGATTTCATAGATTCAAACCAAATTGAAATTTTGTATTTGTGATTTGCCCTTTGAAAAATTTCAGAGATTTGCTTTAAGAAAATACATTTGGTAGAGTTCAAGTTCATACAAATCTTTGTATTTTGTACCAGCAAAACTCTATATTATGATTGATATATTTGCTTTTTGTTTGATTATTTTTTCCAAGATAGGATTTGACTGTATCTTTGGCTGTCCTGGAACTCTCTCTGTTGGCTTTGAACTAACAGAGATCTGCCTACTTCTGCCTCCTGAGTGCTGAGATAAAAGGCATATGCCACTGACACACCACTTCTTTATTCTTTCAATGCTTATGTATGTATGTATGCATGTATGTATGTATGTATTTAATATGTGCAAGTACCAGGGTGCACACAGGTGCCACTGCAGTCACCAGTGGATAGCCTGCTTTTGTCCATCATTTCAGTTCTATCTTTTCTAACTAAATCTCTTGATTTCATCATTTTTCTCTCTTGGTCTTGCTTATTGTTAGTACATTTTGATTTTTTTCTACTGTCAATTTACTAGTAGAGCTGTCACCTAAAAATGGATAAGATGTAGTTTATTCCAGAGCTATATAAACCACTATGACCTTGGAATATAGGTTCAGGTTATCCCAAATACCCTGTTCCAGGCAACAACAGTTTCATGAAGGTTTTGTAATAACTGAAAAACCCAGAAAAAAAAACAGTCAATAATTAAGACACATGTTAAAATATGCTGTTCGATTATCAGGAAGGTAGATTACAGAAAAGTATGTAAGTCTTTGCTTTAGATATCAGATGCTGTCTGATAACCTTGTTAACTTTTGGGTTGCTAGAGGACAGAAGTTTATTAGTACATTCCAAAAGAACTTCATTAGACAATAATAAAGTTGGTATGTCCAATAAAAAGAGGGGGCAATGGATGGCTAATATATGGGCTGTGGAAATAATGACAGTCACAAGAAATTTGGGCCCAAACATACATTACAGGTCTCCAAAATCATGGTTATGTGGTCTGTGTTGTAAAATCTCCATTAACATGTAAAACTCCCTCCTCTATGAACTTCAGCTGATGACACATTTCATAATAGCAGACATGGATCAAATATAATTTATCTTCCACACTCTAGTGTGTTATGTCCCTTTTGAAGTGAGCCACAAAGGTATACATAATAAATAATATACCACACTACTTAGAAGGCTAGAATGGGTACCTATGTTTTGTGAACCATTCCAGTCTAAGCTGACATAAGTAATTTTGAAACTTTATTCATAGCCAAAAGTTCTTATATTTTGTTGAGGAAGGGGATACCCAACATGTTGTGATGTAATAAACTTGTATTTTTAGAATAAAGCTTCTGGGGCTTGTGATAGGTCTGTTCAGCCACCTCAATATAACTGCAAGGTGACAGATGCCGGTGTTTTGTCATAGAGACCATGTTTGTGAGATGGACCTGAGTTGCTTTGCTGCTTACATAATTCACTTGCCTTTCAGCCAAATGTTGAGCTCAGATTCTTTGAGATAAAACTACTTCCAATTCTTCCAGACACTGATGGATCTACTTTATGAAAGAGCAGTGTATAACAGCAGGAACAGGTGCTTGATCCTTCCCCATTAGAGGCTCCTCTTGCAGAAAGATGGGTAGACAGCACTGTCACTAGGGGCTGTACAGAACTGTCAGGTGTAATAGCTCATCTTTGAATCCCTTTGTTTTGGGAACCCATTCCTGTCAGACCTGGAATAAGTAATTTGAGCACTGTAGTTACAGCCAGCCGAAATGGGATCAATACATGCCAAGATTAACTCCAGTGATTAATCCCAGAATCAATGAAGCAAATGATCATCATTGCTGTCAGCTGAAGATTCTGGGATGGCACGATTGTGATTAAAGAGGGGGTTAATTTTCCTTGGCTGGCTTCAGCAGCAGACAAACCAGAAGTCACAGAGTTTCACTTCCCATTGCCTTGCAGTGTTTTAGCAACACATCCTACCACTGCCAATTCCAGTGTCACACAGAAGAGTGCTCAGAAACCAGATTTGATAGTGTGGGAGGCCATGTCATCTCCAAGGATAATGCAAACTAGTAAAACTTCTTCTTTTAAATCACATAGACTGTTCTGACTCTGCTATGTGTAGGCAGGTATGAATTGCTGTCTCACAAAAGAGAACATGAAGAAGCTAGAGAAAACTTTGTAGATATGATTGCCTTGTTGAAGGTTCTGGACACCAATCTGCTTGAGAATAATAATTTCTTTAGTAGAGGCTCATCTTAGGTGAGACACTAGACATAGCATACTTCATCAGGTAGAAGGACTAGAGAACTGCTATGGGCTAAGCAGAGCTCTCTGATTTGTGTGTTTTACTTTATCTGAAAAGCATGTTACCTCTGAATGGTAGATATCCATAGTCTTATTTAACAAATAAAACCAATGCTGACACAATTAAACTCAAGTGTCTTTCCCTAAGATACATATGCAAACTCATCTCAGGTCTTTCTAATTCTTTGTTCTGTTTTCTTCTCTCATTTCAAAACATCTAAGGTAGGGTGTGAGGGTGGTCTGATAATGAAATCTGTCACCTAGGTGATTCTGCGTGGCTGGATAGGAATGTCTAGTGTCCCTTACCACTCAGCATGCATCCTTCCTGCAGAAGCACAGTTATTCAGAGGACTCCTTTATAATGGAGGAGGGTAATTTTATAACAAAGGAATAAGGTTAGAGTGAAATTCTTCAGGAAACCAAAGTTTTCAGCAAATGACATTACTTAGAGAGGACATGGTTCTGTTTACCTTTTAACCAGAATCTCTCTATAACAGAAAGACTGTATATTGTTGATGTTTCAAACTTCACAGTTAATGTTGCTATTTGATGGCAATTGAAGAAGAAGCTTTAGTTAAATGAATATGTACACATGAATATATTTTTGGAATGGTAGAACAAGTAAGAAATGCTTGGTCCTCAAAGCCACCTTTCTATAGGATACAATATCAAGATTGATAGTAAAGTCAGAAACTTGTTCTGTGCTCTGGGCCAGCACAATCCATACGATTGATCTTTTATACGCTAGTTTACAGGCACAATATCTAAGCTGTGGTGTCTATGTTTCAAAGTGAACTTCATCTCCAGCATCAGGTATCCATTGATATGAGGCCCAAACACACTCTATTGCTTAAGGAGAATTGTTCTAACTTTCTCATTTATCTTTGTCACTTGCCTAGAAAGTAAGAAGGATGCGGAGAGAGCCATGGACCTAATGAGCATAGGAGTTCAGCACATGGAGAAGTGAATGATTTTGTCCATATGTCGAGAAGAACCATGGGACCTTTGGAGAAGTAAAGTCTCAAAGGTCTGAGGAATTTCCCTAGGAATGGAGATGCTATAACTGCTAGAGACACCACACACAGTTACTCAAATTTGAAGTTATACTTCTCCTATTCCAGGGCTTCTTATACTATAGCACCCAGCCTTACTTGCCAGAGAAGTGATTGCCACATATTAGAAGAATCAATGTAAGATGGAGTACATTTGAAAGGAATACCGTGAGTGGTTTTGAATGTGAGCTAAGAATGCTGTTGATGTCGGGAATGCTAGGCAGAAAAGAAGAGAATGTAAGTGTTGATCTATAGCCAGCTGCATCCCAGATACAAGCTGGGAAATATGGTAAGCTGTTTGGGAGGCTTTTGGTACATAAGGCACGATCTATGGCTGATAGCATCCTTTCTTTCATAGACAATGGGTACCACCAGCATCAAGGACCATCTTGGGAGTATAAGAATCCAAATATGTTAGCATGCTCTCAACACTAATAGCATGACTGATGAGCAGTAGTCCTGTTTGATGGTGTTTTCTTAGGGAGGTATGGCCAAAAGACCAAACACACAACCCTGCCCAAGTCTAGCTCTGAAAATTAGTGAATTCTTTTGTGTTACCTACACATGGGTGAAAAGCCCATTCCAGAATGAATGTTTAGATTTTAGAGTTTCCTGTCTAATTTGTAGATCACTCAAAAAAGTCTTTTTCTTCTCCAGCAATTATGTATTGACTAAGTAACCTTGGAAAGGGATATTATGAATCTTGTAACGTTCATGAACTTCCTGTGGCAACCAGGTTTCATTTAGCTACTGTATTTCTCATGCCTCTGGCCTCTCTTCAGGAGGGAATGTTTCCATTCCAAGGCAATAGTTATAAACAAAACTTTTCTTCAAATAGCTTAATTAAAGCCCCCAAGTTGAAAAGAAAAACATGATGCAGTTGCAGACATGGAACTATTTTGTTCATGAGAAATGTCCTTTTATTTCCTAAAGGATAAACTCTAACTCTGAGGTGGCTTGAAGCCTTGCTGTTAAGCCTGCCCACTTTCAACAACCAAATTTCTAGCTGTAGAACAAAGGGTGTCACCTTCTCCTATTTGTGCCACACTACAAAAAGCACCATGCCAGCTCTGGGTGACACTCAGGGCACTTGAATCCCTTTAAGTTCTCACGCGCAGCTGCTCTCATACGTCCAATACTGAACCTGGCCCCTAAGATTCTTGTCTCTCCATCTCCCTGGGCAGCTCTCCAGCATTCTCTTTGCTGTTGTGTGCTCTCTTGAAAGCCAATAAATTTGTCTTTGCATGTCCTTGTTTACATTTATATGATTTTTCCATTTCCTTTCCTTGCTTCAACCTCTCCCAAATTGAAATCATGGACTCTTTTTTTGCTTAGTTACTATTGTTTCATAAACACACACACACACACACACACACACACACACACACACTTGTTAAGTGTGTTCAGTGCTACTAGTATTCATAGTGTATACATATGATTTCAGGGCTGATCATATGGAGAATACTATTTTTCTTGAGCTCACCTCATTCCTAAGTTGCCTATAGTTCTTTGTTTATGGCTGTGGATCTGCATCTGCATGTTCTCTCTTCATCTATGAATTTGGTTTTTCACTTACTTAATAACTTGGGGAGAGTTTGGTATCTTGACAGAATGAAAGGAAACGCCAAGGAGGAAATGGTGAAGATGGGTGAGTTTCTTTTCTTGCCCCATTAGGTTATGAAATAAATTGATTTGATGTTGGATATCGATATTTTTAAAAGCCTTGCTGGCTAGAAATGCCAACACTTCCCACTTACCTGGTTGATGAAAGAATGGGATTTTTAAAGGGGGGAAGGGGAACAATATAACCTTTTAATGGATTCTAACTTTATGCAAAGACAAAAATCAAAGCCAAATGTGGTGGTGGCTTGGAAGAATACAAGACAGTGATGAATGGATGGTCTGTAGAGAAAAGAATGCGATGTTTCTAGTGAGTTTTCAAGGTTAAAGAAAAAATGGTGTCTCAGTTATTAAATTTTCCATATCCACTAATTACATGCTCTAAACATTTATTTCAGGTTCTCAGGATACTTATGGGGTGTAAACAGATAGTCCAGATAGTGAAGTGCTTTCGGCACAAGCATGATGTGTGGGTTGACCACTGGTATCCACATGGAAAACTGACTGTGAGAAGATGTCTCTGAAGTCCCAGCCCTGGGAAGTAGGACACAAGACATCTCTAAAACTTATGGCACGTCAGCCTACTCTACTTGCTGAGCTTCAGGTAAAAAAAAAAAAAAAAAAAAGTACTTTAGCCCAAAAGCAAGTACAAAGTGCTAGTGGAATGTAGTGACCTTGGTCTTCTACATGCATAAGTGTATGTTCCATTCATGAACACACATAAAAACGTACACACCTCCACACTGCCTAGAAAAATCACAACTGTGAAATTCCAGAGTTCAAGAACCAAAGCATAAAGAAATGTAATTTAAAATAAACAGTGCTCCTGAACCCCAGCTCCCATGATCCTTTCATGATCAAATAGAGAACACTTTGTATTTATATCTGTATTACCTTTTAGCCTCTGAGCCATTACAAGTGGATAAAATTAATCAAAGGGCCTAATGGTACAATCAATGAGGTACATTCTGAATTTTCCCTGAAAATACCAAATGCCTAAAATGTTTAATGAAAATGCCATTTTATTATTGACATGTGGAATGCATATCAACTCTGTATGTAAAAGCACTCTCAACCACCTCACTTGAAATACCATACTGATAGTATTACTGCAAGCTAAAACTTATATTATACAAAAAATGAGCTATTGCAATTTTCTGAAGGACTTTTTTATGAACATTGGTTACTGTTCTTGAATTAAGATATGATTTTTGTGACTCTGATATACACATAAAACATATTGCAAATATTGCATCTATAATACTTTCAAGATTATGTAACGCTTTCCAAATTAATAGATTAGGAACTGCTAATAGACTGATACATCTAAATTCATTTTGACTTTGAGAAGCATTTCTTGTTGTAAAGAAGCAAGGAGCCAGCAGGTGGCAGCATAGCCTCACCCTTGAGAGCAGAACATTTGTTGCTGAAAAGCCCCTACCTGGGCTGGAAAGAACACAAAATGATTCTTTTCTTCACAAGGCTGTACAAGGATGGTGAAGTGCCTCTTTTCAGAGTCCTTTTTGCCAAGAAGTGCTTGCTCATCCATCCTTCTCGTATCACTCGGGTGACCTTGTCATTTCGTTTGACAAGTGTGCAAATTTCTGCCACAACCCACTCTTCTGAAGGCTGAGTCACAGCTTCACATGTGAAGTGTGTATTCTCCAGAAAAGCAATACCGTCAAACATTCTCTCGGGGTGATGAAAACAGTCATATGGAGCCACATGTGTCGTTACTGCCTAGACAATAAAGTATCTCCATGTGATCTCAGCACCACAAAACCATGCATGCCTGTGTTCCTTGAACCTTGGTGTCCATAGCTAACCTCCTCACCTCACAGGCAAAGGGCATGAGGCAAATAAATAGGAATTGACATTTCACAATGAGGAGTGCTTCAGATATTTTTGTTAGCTCCTGAGTACCCCAAGGTTTATTTCACTCACTGCTGAGATTCATCTTAGAGAATTTTGAGAAATAGTAACAACTTCACAGAAGTCAGCTTTCAAGTGCTGCCTCCTATGCTCTGACCCTAGTTGGCATCTTCTTTCTTCTCCACACACACTGAATTGCTTTTGAGGGAGATTTTTCAACAGTGCAGACAACTCAGTTTTCATCAACTACAGCTGCATCTTGAAGACACTTTATGTTGGGAAAAGGGGAACCTAGCGTAATGGTTCTTAGCTCATGACTACTTTGGGTCCTTGAAGGATCCTTCATGGGAGTCACATAACAGATACCCCACATATCACGTTTTTTTTTTTTATATTGCAATTCATAACAATAGTAAAATTAATTGTAAAGTAGCAGAAAAACAATTTTATGGATGGGGTCACCACAACATGAAGAACTGTATTAAAGGACCACAACATTAGGAATGTTAAAAAGCCACAGCCCTAGCAGAAAAAGGTTAACAGAGAGAACTCACTGATGATCTATCTCATGGATTTCTGATTTGCTGACTTTGGTCCTTGACCTCTTAAGCTGGTTTAAATGAGAACTGTTCCTTACCTGCTCCAGTATTTGAATTCTTGATGCCCAATTCAAAACTCTCTTTGAGTTGATGATACAAACTTGTTGAAGGAAGTTTGTTTCTCAGAGTACTTTTGAGAGTCCAAAGTTTTATCTCAATTCCAGTTTTCTCTCCTGTCTTTGTGTGTGCTGTTGAAAATATCATTTTTAACACTCTTTTACAACCTTGTACTGCTAGGTTCATCCTGCCATTCTGGACTCCTCTTCTGGAAATATAAGTTCATATATTTTTTCTTCTCTTAGCTGCCTTAATTATGATATTTTATCATAGAAACAGAAGACTCATTAATACATCTCTGATCTTACTCAATTCAGATTGCTTGAATGCTAGTTGTGCTGGTGAGTTTTATGTCAATTTGACCCAAAATAGAGACATTTTGGAATAGAACTTTCAATTCAGAAAATGCCACTATAAGGGTGCTTATATGCAACTCTGTCAGAAATTGTTTTTGACAGATCAAGACATGGTCCAAGTCATTGTGGGTAATGCCAACGTAAGTCAGATGGTCCTAAGTTGTATAAGATAGCAAGTTGAGCAAGTCATGAGGAGCAAGCCAATAAATACTGTTTCTCCCTAGTCTTTGCTACAGTTCCTACCTTTATGTTCTTGCTCTAATTTTACTCAATGATGAAATGTGAGCTGTGACTTGTAAAAAGAAATAAGCCTTTCTTCTTGAAGTTGCTTTTACTCATGGTGTTTTATCAAGCCAACAGAAATCCTACTAAAACCATAGCCATCCTTCTGTAGTACAAAAACATCCTGATGTCATTCTTGATTTGATCATTTAATTTTCAACTCTACTTATCACTTCTGAAGCAAACATCTGAAGCTGATTTACTTGGATCTTATTTCAAAAGTAAATCTGTAAACTAATGAGTTTTGCCCCTGTATTATGCTAACTAAAAACCAAATGCCTCCAGAAAATATAGACTATGTTGAGAAGACAGAGAAACCACAATGAGGCAAAAGAAAAATAATAGATACAGACTACAAAAGTACAGCAATTCAGGGAGCAAGAAGACTGTGGGTGACAGGTAGGTGAGAGGATTCAAGGAATGAGTGATGTGTGATCATGGAGACAAAAAGCACAACAGTCAGCACAAACAGAACACTTATAAACCACACAGGGTCAGAGTATGAATTCCTGTGCATTGTAGAAGCATTCTATTGCCTGACTAAGGGGTGTGACATCCATGAGGGTCTAGATACTTAGGGAAAAGAGCTAATTCAGAGTGAGGAGGCATATAGCATGGCTGAGGTCATAAAGTTTGCACAGATACAAGGTGGCATGGTAGACTACTTTAGACATCATAGGAGGCAGGCATATCCAGTGTTGTCTTCTAACATCCCTTTGTAACTGTATATCAATACTAAATATATGGGGTATGCCTTTCAATACAAGCCAAGCCAAGCCAAGAATATGCGTCAAAACATGAGACTTCATACTATTTATATTCTGATAAGGAATAAAACTCCCAAAAAGAAGACTAATGAAAAGGCTGCAGTGGGGTCTCCTAAAGGCATTTACTCCTCAAGAGGTTAGTTTTTCATCTCTACTTCTGTTTTGCTAGAAAATGATCCCAGTTGTGACTTCCAGATCTTCAATCAAGAGTCAGTCTTGACTCTAGATAAGAACATTAACCTTCTTAGCCCTCAAATCATTCTTCTTTCAGAGTTATTTTTTTTACCTCTGAGCAGCATCAGCTTCTAATCAGTGGCTTTGCATGCCTGTGCAGCACTAAGAGGGTCCACAGAGCTCTGTGAGTCTGTAGGCAAAATCACTTCATTTCAAATGATTCTACTGATTATTTTAAGTATGGCATTTGTCCCTATGTCCTTTGTGGACAAGGAGACACTATCATTTCTTTTGCAGAAAAGAATCCCTAGAAATAGAACTAGAAACAATTTAAGATCTCATATAAAGTTGAGTCTTTGAAATAAAAATGCTTGAAATGGAATTCTCTCGACTTGGCCAAAGACACAGCATACTATGGGGCTTCATTTAAGTTTCAAATCAAAGCCTTTGGATACCCAATGTCTGAATTATGAGGTGTCGTTTCTGCAAAGAGATGATTAATGATCCAAGTTCATGATTTAACCATTCTTTTCATGGAGGAAGAGTTAAATAAGTTGAATCAAACAAGTGATACCTTCAAGGTGGTATCAAGGTGGTTTAAACTTTGAATGCAGAAATATCACTGGTTTTCTGGCTATAGTTGTATTTCATGTTCAAATTGGCTTCTATGACTGCTATTCAAGAATATTTTCCTGTTGTGTGTGTGTGCAGTTCTTGTGATGGAAAAGCACGGCTTTACAGGGCAGGAATGTTGTGGTACTCTGCTGGGATGGAGCCGGACCCAGCTTCTACCAGAATGGCCACTGCTCACCTTCTTTTGCCACCTCATCAGTTTTCATTACCTTGACTTTTCTCTTACTTTGATATGTGATATGAAATGATAGCCTTTGACAAAAGATAAGGAAATGAGGCTTCACAGGGACACAGAACACTTGCCAAAGGAAGCTGTTGAAATGGATTTAGATGTCACAATGCTATTCAGATTGCGTTCTTAAGAAAATTTGGCTCAGCTGTTTGTTAGGGTACTCCCATTTCTGCATCATCTGGGTAGAGTGTTTCTCTTGAAAATTTGTCATGGATGCTTTACACATCACTGTGTTTATGAAAAGTTACTGACTTGTAGGGAAAAAGGAGTTGCTGGTCACCTAGGAAAAATTCATCTACTGTCTTAGTCTGGGATTCTATTCCTGCACAAACATCATGACCAAGAAGCAAGTTGGGGAGGAAAGGGTTTATTGAGCTTACACTTCCATATTGCAGTTCATCACTAAAGGAAGTCAGGACTGGAACTCAAGCAGGTCAGGAAGCAGGAGCTGATGCAGAAGCCATGGAAGGATGTTTCTTACTGGCTAGCTTCCCCTGGCTTGCTCAGCCTGCTCTCTTATAGAACCCAAGAGCACCAGCCCAAAGGTGGTACCACCCACAAGGGGCCCTCCCCAGTTGATCATTAATTGAGAAAATGCCCCACAGCTGGAACTCATGGAGGCACTTCCCACAACTGAAGCTCCTTTCTCTGTGATAACTCCAGCCTGTGTCAACTTGACACACAAAACTAGTCAGAACAATTCATCCCTTTTTAACTTGACACACAAACACATCACTATTAAGCCTCAACCCTTACTTTCTTATTCATCCCCAAGATCTAAATTACTTTAAAAGTCCCACAGTCTTTACATATTAAAAGTTCAATCACCTTAAAATGTCCAATATCTTTAAAATTCAAAGTCTTTTAAAAATTCAGTCTTTTAAATGTGGGTGCCACTAAAATACTTTCTTCCTTCAAGAGGGAAACATATCAGGGCACAGTCACAACCAAAAGCAAAACTCAAACTCCAATGGTTCAATGTCTGGGATCCAACTCACAATCTTCCAGGCTCCTCCAAGAGTGTGGTTCACTTCTCAAGCTCTGCCCTTTGTAGCACACAGCTTGTCTTCTAGGTTCCAGCTGCCTGTACACCACTGCTGTTCTTGGTGGTCATCTCATGGCACTGGTATCTCCAAAACACTGCTGACTTCTACTGTAATTAGGCTTCACAAATAGCCTCTCATAGGCTCTCTTCATGGTGACAAGCCTCTGCTCCTATGCATGACCCCTTCAAGTCCTGGGCCATCAATTGCAACTGAGGCTGCACCTTCACCAATGGCCTTCTGTGGCCTCTCACTGTGCCAAGAGCCTCAGCTTCTCTTCATGACCCCTTCATGTCTTCAAAACCAGTACCATTTGGGTGACTCTTACACAGCACCAAGTCCAGCCACAGCACAAAATACAACTGTGGCTATCTCTGTAACACACTCTCTGTGCTCTCAGAAAACACTTTCAAGAAGATTTCATCTCAGTGATGCTGGTCTCCTCTTAATCACCGCTGATTTCTTAGCTCCAGCTAACTAGCATCAATAGTCCCAGTAACACAAAGGTTTGCTTGAGTGGTTCTGATATCTTGTTACTCACAGCTGATTCTCCCGCCCCAGTTAACCAAAACCACAGAATCTTCACAATCAAAACATGGCCACTGTAATAGTCTTTAATCTTCCCTCTGAAATTTCACAAGCCAGGCCTCCAACTTTTGTACTGTTCTTAACATTGTCTTCCCAGCTCCTACATAACTTTCCACTGAGCTCTTAATATTCTAATGGCTTTTCTAGCTCAAAGTTCCAAAGCCCTTTCACGGTCCTCCCGAAAACATGGTTAGGTTGTCACAGGAATACCCCACTATGCTGGTATCAATTTGTCTTAGTCAGAGCTTCTATTCCTGCACAAACATCATGACCAAGAAGCAAGTTGGGGAGGAAGGGGTTTATTGAGCTTACACTTCCATATTGCAGTTCATCACTAAAGGAAGTCAGGACTGGAACTCAAGCAGATCAGGAAGCAGGAGCTGATGCAAAGACCATGGAGGGATGTTTCTTACTGGCTTGCTTCCCCTTGCTTGCTCAGCCTGCTCTCTTATAGAACCCAAGAGCACCAGCCCAAAGGTGGTACCACTCACAAGGGGCCCTCCCTACTTGATCACTAATTGAGCAAATGCCCCACAGCTGGAACTCATGGAGGCACTTCCCCCAACTGAATCTCCTTTCTCCGTGATAACTCCAGCCTGTGTCAAGTTGACACACAAAACTAGCCAGTACATCTACACTATTAATTTCCTTTATAGCTGCTGAGACCTCATAATTAGAAGGATGGCCTTTCATTTTAATATGTGTATCGCTGACTCTCTTTTCATGGGTTTTATCTTTATATTGTTTAGTAAGACTGTCTGGGCCTTTTGCAAGGATTTTCTTATCTCAAAGTTGTCAAGTAGCCATAATACAAACATGAAGACTGCCTTGAATTTTGTTCTTCCCCTTTAAGCACTATAAGGGGAATGACATGCTGATGGAACCTGGGGATTCTAACGAGAAATCCAACACAAGTTTCCAGAAGGCATGGGAAACCAGTTATGATCTGGGATGGGCTTGCTATCTGGTGAGGCTTTTAACAGTCGGCTTTTGTAGGCAGATGGGCTGTAACAGTGTAATTCCAAATGATGGATCTGTTTGGTGTTGAAATTCTGTACACCAGTGGCTTAAAGATCAGTGTGTGTGCATGTGGTTTTCTGATATCTGACTTCTATGGTATATTAATTTTCTATTCCCCCAAACCAGTTAGCACAAATAGATATCTTAAAGCATTAATGCAAACTCACTTGTTAATTAATGAGAACTTTGACAATTCTACCTTTTAGCAATTCCTTTGACAATTCCACCATTTTTCTAGGTACCACTGTTGCCCTCCTAACCATGTAAATCCCACAAGCCAGGGCTGAGTGAGAGCCATGGAGAGAGCATTTTCACCACCCTCTGGATCTACTTTCTCCAAAACTTCCTGACAAAGGAGGAACATAGGACTGGAGAGCAGAACACACTACTTACTACAGTCAAATAGATCTGGCTCTCAATGCCAGTCATTCCAAAGCTAATTTGGAATACTGGGATAATATTGACAGGAACTGAGGATGGAGAGGCATGGATTTTGTTTTTTTATTTTTTGGTTTTGTGTGTTTTCCCCCTTTTTGGTGTTTTTCCATTATGTGTGTGTGTGTGTGTGTGTGTGTGTGTGTGTCTGTGTGTGTCTGTGTGTGTCTGTGTGTGTGTCTTGATGGCAGGACCTAACAGAATCCATTTCTTTCTGACAAAGGAGTCCAGGAAACACAAACTGATGGATTTATCCCAAGTATCTCATCTCCAGATTGGAACAGAGGGAACTGGTGTGGAGCTGAGAGGCAATATATAAATAGTGGGCACTACAATTTATCCATCAAAAAGAACAGTGACACTGTTGAGCAAATACAACTGAATCTTTCCTAAATTTCAACCTGGGGTAAAAAAGTGCCCCTTAGTAGATTTTAGCTTTCGAGTAGCAGGTATTGATTACTCTGTTTCCCTGGTTTATCTCTGTTCTGTAGAAAGAATCTCTTGGGTACTGTATGGATACATCACCTGTCAATTTTAAAAAAAAACATACAGCATATAGAAAATGGTAGATTAGTAGGTGAGATATCCAATAGGAAGAAAAGATTTGTGGATAGAGTCAAAGATGGGAGGATTTACCCTGGGAATGAAGGAAAATAGATACTTGAGAACTGAGCTAAGTTATCCAGCCATGTGGCAGAAATTAGATTAGAATGAATAGGATACTAAGTTATGAGCTGGTTGGAGAACAAGCCAAAGCTTATAACCAAGGTGTTTGTAAATATATTTGAGTCTCAGAGTCTTTATTCTGGGAACTTTTAGGGAGAAAAGACACCACACAGCACTGTCCATTCTGTCAGGGCTGCTGGAAAGATCACATTGACTTCTTATTTCCCATTTGCATCAGCCTAACAGAAGCTGTGAGACCCTGGCTCTTTTTAGAGTGTTGCACCTGCAACTATCATAGCAGAAGTGAGGATACTGTAAACACACACATTTGCCTCCTCCCTTTTTCTATCAGGTTATGGAAAGAATGGACACCAAGGAATTGGATTTCTTAGGAATCTCATCATGGAAGGAGGGAAAGCATGTGGTATATCTACACAATGGAGTACTATTCAGCCATTAGAAACAATGAATTCATGAAATTCTTAGGCAAATGGATGGAGCTGGAGAACATCATACTAAGTGAGGTAACCCAGACTCAAAAGATGAATCATGGTATGCACTCACTAATAAGTGGATATTAACCTAGAAAACTGGAATACCCAAAACATAATCCATACATCAAATGAGGTACAAGAAGAATGGAGGAGTGGCCCCTTGTTCTGGAAAGACTCAGTGAAGCAGTATAGGGCAAAACCAGAACAGGGAGGTGGGAAGGGTTGGGTGGGAAAACAGGGGGAGGGAAGGGGGCTGATGGGACTTTCGGGGAGTTCGGGTTTAGAAAAGGGGAAATCATTTGAAATGTAAATAAAAAATATATCGAATTAAAAAAGGGGGTAAAAAAAAAAGAACTGTGGAGATAGCTGAGTGGGAAGATGCTTGCCTTCTGTGCACAATAGCCTGACTTCAATCTCCAGTACTTCAGAAACATCAACCAACAACAAAAACCCCAGAATAAAGAAAAAACCCGAATCCTGGCACTAGCCAGAAAAGGAACTTGTCTTCCAGAAAAAAATATTAGCCAATTCTCATAATTTGTCAGACTACCTTGCAGGACAGTGTCATATTCTTGCATAGCTCCAGAGAATTGAACCAGACGAGTGATGAGGAAATAAAGAAATGACAGATAGAAGGGCACTGAGAAAGCTAGAGTCTGGGTGAGCAGGGCTTTCAGATGGAGATGTGGCAGCACTTGTTTACAATACAGATAGGAACATACAGGTGGGTTTTGCATATAGCTAAACAACAAGGTGCCATTATTGGATGCAGATAAACAAACAGGCAGGGTTATCATCTTGGAATGAACTTGGGTCATTAGGCTTTGTGGCAAGTGCCTTTACCCAGTGAGCCATCTAGAAGGCTCCTACGTTTATTTTGTAATTGGTGGACAGTTGATCTTTTTATGGAGTAGTCAGTGATGTTTTTGGCACATTTATATATTGTGTAATGATGAAGTCAGGAAATCTAAGCAATCCATCATCTGAAACACCATCTCTTTGTGATGAGAACATCAAATCTTGTCTTTGAGGTTGTTAACTGTAATCACCTTTCTGTGTAATAGCACATCAGAATTTATTCCTTTGCTCTGCCTGTGACTTTGGAGTCACTGTTTTGTCCCTCTCTGAACTGTTTCTTGTGGCTCAGCCTCCAGGAGCCTTTGCCTCTATCCCTAGTACTTTGAAAGGCAGAGGTTTGGCAAGCAGCAGGCTTCACAGCCAATGCAGCAGCAGCAGAAGAAAAAGTAGCAGCAAAAGCAATCGTGATGTGTGCCACTGCTCACAGCACTCAAGGCCAGCTGATGATCTGACCCACTTTAAAGCACAAGTCAGCAAGGCTGGGAGAGACCATCCCCCATGGGTTAATCCACTCAGACATAAAGCCACCCCTTCCCATTGTTCCTTTTATTGCTTGGGGTTATTGTAAGGGTGCAGAGATTAATTAGCAGATTTAAAACCTTGAAAGCTTCACCACATAATTTTTGTCATCAGCAAACTTGGGAAAACTTAAAAAACAATGAAGGCACTAAATCATGTTAATTGCAAATTGAGCTGGTGCAGTTATAGGATATTTTATTGCTTGTCTTCTGAACAGACAGCTGCCTTAATGTGTCCTTAGACACTGGGGTTCATAGCTGGCAGCTCTCATGGAAATTCCCATGTTGGTGTGAGGAGGTGGGATTTGCCAGGAGCAACTGGCCCCATCACACACAAGCTGCTTCTGCTTTAACAAACCCCAGCATCTGAGAGCCAGAAAGTGCGAATAAAGTATGTCAGGGCATTGCGCATGGCACGAAGTGTCTCCTTTTTAATAAAGAACAATTAGGATTCCGAGGTAGTATTTTCGCTACTCTTCCCGTGGAGCTCTTTAATTGGAAGGATTTATTTTGCTCTCAGGTACTGCAGAGCCAGGCTTGCTGCAGTCAGGAAATTGTGGGACACCTGCAGAGCCTGGTCCCCACAAAGCTGCATGCAGTGACAGTGCACCCAGGTGCAGAGAAATTGTCTCCCAGCTGCAGGCACACACTGTGCCCTCATCAGTGCCAGAATGACATTCTCCACCCACACCACCTCCGTTTGCTCTGTGCTAACATTTGAATGTGCAATGACCCCGTGCCTTGAACATTTGCTCCCAGACTGGCTCTGCTGATGGGGAACTTCTGAAACCTTGTTGCTGAGACCCGACAGGTGGAGGTGGGCCACTGGGGACAGATTTCTTGAATTTGACTTCCATTTGAAGTTAAGTCTTTTATTTTTTTTTAATCTTTCCTTTTTCCTGGCTGCTACTACTATGCAATCGGTGGATGACAGGTTATATGACCATGATGGACCATAGAACTTTAGATCACAAGCCAAACTAAGCCTCCCCTCCCTTGTGTCTTGTTCAATATTTCCTTGCAAAACTGGCAAGAGTAACTAATGCACTGGGCGGGATGGGAAAGGGTAACTTCAGAGGTTTTGTCACTCACTTTTTTTTTCTATTTTTTTTATTAGATATATTCTTTATTTACATTTCAAATGATTTCCCCTTTCCTATTCCCCCATCTCCCAGAAATCCCTTATGTCATCTTCCTTACCCCTGTTCCCCATTCAACTCCCTCCCACTTCCCTGTCCTGGTATCCCCCTACACTGCTGCATCAAGCCTTTCCAGGACCATGGGCCTCTCCTCCCTTTGATGTTCAACAAGGCCATCCTCTGCTGCCTATGCATCTGGAGCCATGGGTAACACCATGTGTACTATCTGGTTGATGATTTTGTCCCTGGAGCTCTAGGAATGCTGGGTGGCTTTTCCTATGTTTTTGTTCATCCTATGGGGCTGCAAACCCTTTCAGCTCCTTGGGTCCTTTCTCTAGCTCCCCCATTGGGGACCCTGTGCTCAGTTCAATGGCTGGCTGAGAGTGTCCCCCTCTGTATTTGTCATGTACTAGCAGGGCCTCCCAGCTGACAGCTATATCTGGCTGCAGTCAGCAAGTACTTACAGGCATCAATAATAGTGTCTGGGTTTTGTAACTGTATATGGGATGGATCACTCACTTATTTAAAGATAATACTAAAGCAAGTAAAAGAAGAGAGAGAAGACTGGATAATGTGAGTATTGTGAGTGATGTCTATAATTGGCAGTTTAATAGCAAGTTGGAGACCAATCAGGCCCTGTCTCAAAAAGAGAAAGACCGAGAAGACCATACATAAACAAAATTCAGAAAGTAAGCAGTAATGCTATCACTCGGCAGCTGCCTCTCCTCTGATATTTATGATCTGCTTAGATTGCATGAGATCATAATGACCACATCCTCCTGAACTCTTGACGGCTGGGAAGCATGCCCTTTATACTCTTTTCTGGCCCACAAGGTCATGTCTTATGCCACTTCTAGTCCTTCAACCACGATCTTTCCAGATTTGCAGTATTTCATCTGAGTTGCTAACAATTGAAGGGGAGGGGCTGTGCCTGGCTCCCCAGTGACCAAAATGGATCATCCTGAAAGACTGTGCCTGCATGTGGTTCTTTGTGCTGTCTATGGCACAGTTCCCTGTCTAGTTTCTGTGGAGAGGCCATGGGGACAGAGCATATGCACAACAGGGACAAAAGAACAAGAACTATCTTTAGCTCACGTCTGTTGCTGGCTCCGTTTCTCAACTTTTGAGTGTGTGCCTGTGACTTTTAGCTGATTCTTCCAATTAATATGCAGCTTACTCATATGTTATGATGCCTGGTATTTTCTAATTAAACAAAAAAGTCAAACACAGACTTAGGAGACGTACTTCATAGCTGTGTTTTATGTATGAATAGTTCTATTGTGAGGACAATAATTTTTAAGAGCTATTGTTTTAACAATGTGAGTAGGTAGCTTCCAAGGCTGATACTGCACTTGCACATTTTTTCTATCATGTACCTAAATTAAATTGGTATATTATAAATACCAATTACAGAAAATAATTCCTTCCTTCCAAAGGTTAAGAAATGCATGGAATTATTTACGAGAGAACTTCATAGGGAAATTTTTCTCGAATTAACTAATTAATATGCTTTTGTAAATGTATAGCTGCATGACTTTATGTGCAACACATGCATACCAGAGCCCACAGGGTTCATTAGATACCCATGCAATTGGAATCACAGGTAGTTGTGAGCCACAATGTGAATGCTAGGGAACTATACCTCAGTTCTCTGCAAGAAGAGGTTTAAACCATTAAACCTCATCTCCAGCTCCTGTACAGAGAAAATATTAAAACATAGGATTTCCTGTGTTTCTAACCATTCTTCCTCAATGTGCTTCCAGCCCCAAACCTCTTCTCATCTGGATTGTGTTTCTATCCAACAGTGGCTGTGTCTGCATTGCTGTTAAGTGTCTTTACTAGCCCCCATACTACTTGTTCTTACTCTTCAAATATTAGCTCACATAAAGCATAAGTTACTGTCCTCTTCTCTTAAAAAGGAAAATCCCTAAAATAGTTTTTGCTTCATCAAAATATGACTCAATAGCACACCTAGGCAGAGGCTTGTTTTTCTCCATGCTTTCTAGGAATTCATAAGATTGTACTTTGAGCTCTCTTGGAAGACTCTGCTAGACATCTATGCAAGTGATTCCTCTAGAGCTGCATCCTTCTGAGACTTGCATGCTTATCTTCCCTGTTGCCTTTAGTCTTTCTGTTCTTCAATCTTATTGAATTCTTTGTAAATTTCCTTTACTATTCAAAAGAGCTTGGGTCTTCCTTTATCTCCTTAGGATAGAAATATGTCAGTTGTAGTACTTTGGAATTTTTAAAATATGCAGAAGTGTTTACTGCCTTGTACAGTAACTTTTATACTGTGAGTTTGAGTCTGAAATGTCCCCTAGGCCTGTGTGTTTACCATGTGAGTTTCCCAGCTGGTGATACTATTTTGGGGATAGTGTGAAAGCTTTAGGGCAGCCAGTATCGGGGCTTGAAGTACCTTTTCATAGGGTAACCTAAGACCATTGGAAAACACATATTTTTAGCTTTTGCTTCATACCAATAGCAAAATTACAGTTATAAAGTAGCAACAAAATAATTTTCTGGCATTAACATATTAATAACTTTCTGGTGTTAAAGGATCATAGATAGCATTAGGAAGATTGAAAAGAGCTGCTTTAGGAGACATGGCATCATGGGTGGATGTATGTCAGTAGGTGATACCCATCTCTCATTCATTCCTATTGTGCTATTTCTGCTTATTGGTCACTGTGGATACAATCATTACTGTGATGTGAGCAGCCATCACCATACTTGCACTGCCATGAAATGGGTTGTTTTAATATATACATGTGTATGTCTTTGTTAGATTTAAGAATAAACTTAACATAACCTGGCTATGATGTGAAACTTTAAGTTTCTGCCTTGACCTCCCTGTAATAATGAAATATAATCTGAAATTGTGAGGCCAAAGTAACCCTTTCCACTTCTGTATCGGCTTGGATTGGGATACTTTTATCAGAGGAACAGAAATGAAACTAGGGCAATATACCCTTCTCCCACTTACAGTCTTTACTCTTATGTCTATCACCCAATTCACTTATCTGACCATTTAGCAACCCATTTTCCTCCAGATGAATTTAAAATTTATTTCAGACATTTTTACCCTTGTGGGTGGTAGCACTGGAATGGTCCTTAGCTTCAGCTTCTCAGGTTCTCAGTCTTCTGCCGTTGCCTCTGGTTGATCAAACAGAGTTGGTCTCTGAGATGTATGGAATGTGGCAGGAGAAATTATGCATGAATTGAAGGCCAGAGAACAAAGCAGGCTATAACTTTGGCAGCCATTCCTGAACAGTTGAGTTGCTGTCAAGTCTTGGACTATGGGTGGCCATGAAAAGAGAACTCTGTGGACTGTAAACCTAGTATATGAAGTTGGGAAAAGGAGTTGGCTGTGGATGGAGGTAGCATCTGGGAGAATTTGGAAGGAGAATAGGGATTGGTATGATTAAAATACATTGTATACATAAATGAAATTTTCAAATATGAAGAAAATAAACCATAAATTAATTTGGTTTATGTTAAGAATCTTATAGCATGGCTATTTCTGTGTAGCCTCATTCACTGGAACATTTGTGAGATTCATCCAGATAGTTGTAATTATTAGCAGTATGCAGATTTTTTCTTTGTGATAGCCTTTCACAATAGGGACATACTATACACCACAGTTCTTTCTATCACTTATTCAAAAATATTGGGGCTGGCTGTGTTTGTGGTACTGTGTGGAAAACTACTGATTATGTTGGGAAAATAACTCACTGCTGTAATCTTGTATACCAAGTCCAAGAAAGTATGTTCAATTACTGGCTCTTCAAAACAAAGCAACCACAAAAACCAAGCAAACAAAAACTAACAGCAATACTTCTATCATATGCAATTTTGTATTGGTCTTTTGCACACATGTATTCTTTTATCAAAAATTTGAATGTGGAATTGGCATGTCCAATTATAAAATGCCTGGTAGGGAAGAAGATGTTCTAAAGAGATGCTTGCATCCCACGATTTGGTTAAAAAACTATTGGAACAGTGGAGCTCAAGAAACTCAACCCCTCCTCAAAATCTTATGTGTGGAGAACAGTAAACCTTAAAGCCAAAACCAGCTGGGACACCAGAAGAGATGGCGATCCATCACCACGCCTTCACCAGGACAGCCTAGCTATGCATTAGTCTGGATCTTTATCTAAACCTTAACCTTACTTTGGAATCTCTTCCTGTTTTTGCATCTCTTTGCAATACAGTCCCTTGGAAGAAATCTCCATTTTATGCTTTTCACTATGATTTTGATTGTTTAAATTGGCTTATAAAGGAACAGTGTTCCAGTTAGGATTGTTGGGCATAAGTTGTAACCTTAAAGTCCAGTAACAATATAATTGTATGTTAATAGTTACATGAAATGAACAAATCTTTCCCCAAAGTGGAAGTTCCATTTTATATTCCTATAAATAATGTACAAGAATTTGGTCATGCCATATGCCTGTAGACCATCGGTACTGTCAGATTGTATGTTTTATGTTTAAGACATTACTATGGATATTTAACAATAGTTTACTCCAATTTTTTTGTTTGAATCATTAAATCATTTTTTTAAATAATTTTACCTATTATCTACAGGCTAATGTTTCATTCTTCCAATTGATGTTATCTTAAAAGTATTATCACATAGATGCTGTATTGTTCTATTTTATTTTTAAACTTTCCATTTGCTCATATTAAATTCAGTCCTTACTTTGGCTGATTCTTATCTGGAAAGAGATTTGTCCAATTTTATTTATTTTTATTTATTTATTTATTTTTGTTATAAAATGTCATTGGTGAGTTCTTGAGCACATTTACAAAAGACTCCTTTCATAGCACCCCCTTTACCTTGGACAGAAACAGAAGACATCATCAAACAAGCAAAACAATGTTAATATATAAACTTTAGCTCACATATTTGAAAGAAGCATCCTAGGCATGTTACTGTAAGAATGGAAGACATCCTGACTTAAGTCTATTAGGGAGGATGCTATGCCTCACACATATCACTACTACATTTTTATTTCTGCTTTTCTGATCTTGTCAGATAAATTAGGGGAAAAAATCCTCCAGACTACCTTTTCTTATTCCTTCTAGATTGTTTCAGGTGAGAATATTCTCATGTATATTATAATTGGCAAGAAAGTGTCCAACTTTTGATGGTGATGGTGGTGGTGGTGGTGGTGGTGGTGGTGGTGGTGGTGGTGGTGGTGGTGGTGTGTGTGTGTGTGTGTGTATACAGGCCAAATATCAACTTTGGACATTTTTCTCAGGAGGCTTCAACCTGTCCAGTTTTCTTGTTTGTTTGTTTTGTTTTTGACAGCTTCTCTGATTATCTGATTAGCTTAGGATAGCTGATCAATGAGCTGCAAGGAAGGTTCTGCCTCTTGCTGCCTCCTCAGTGCTGGAATTACAAGTGCATGTGGCTATACTCAGCTTTTTTCAGTACTGGGGATCAATTGTGGGTTATCCTGATTGCAAAGCAAGAAGATGGTTTTGCACATGAGCTATTTCTCCAGCCCCTTGATGATGTATTTATTGGTCTTCCACACATATCATTGGCAAATCATTGACTTTATAAATGAGAGTCACTCCATGATTTTCAATTTCTCTTTATTATTTCTGCATTGTCTGAATATTTATGGCAAAGGCTTCTTTATGCCTTTATTTTTATTATTCAGGTGTTTTAATACAAAACAGATTGTCAAAGATATATGTTCCATTTTTGAATATTACTTTTGTGGAATAGAATATCTTCTGAAAGCCATAAAGTAGGAGATGGTTCACCAGCTATTCTCCTCAGCCTCACTCCTATGAGAAGATGACACCTGCACTGAAGCCAGTTGTTGCATCTCAATGTGAAAACTTTTTCAGCTTACTAATGATACTTCACAGAAGCCAGAGAAACGAAAGTCAGATTTTGACTTTGGAGATTTTGAATTATAATTTGTTCCAAATACTAAACTTAATTACTACATAGAAGCTGTTCATTTCTGAGATAGTATATGAGAAGAGTGGGAGTATAGGCATGCTATGAAAAATAGAAGGACAGAAGTGGGTATAGAAATCAGAGATGGCCAGGGGACAGTTGTAATAATGAAAAATTAGGAATCAAAATATACAGGGAGAGTGTGCACTCAGCATGAACCACAGCTGATGTCACCCTGTGGCTCTCACTCATAACTGTCGATTGACTTTACTTGAGGAACTGAGAAAAGCCCAGGCTATAGCCAACTTGCAGTGTGGCTTTGTAAGAACAGAAAAATAGTCATTACCTCTAGAAGTTTCACATCTTAGTCCAAGTAGCTATCAGTGCCATTTTTTTGTGTGTGTGAACAAAGATTTAGGCTCATCCACAAGTACTTGTTGGCTGAAGTCTTTACTTATTTTTTTCAACTTATTCTTGTCCAGAGAAGAGGTAAGAAGACTGTCTGTGGAAGCCATGATGAATTCCTATCTCTATCTCTGGATAGTAGAAATTAGAAAAATATATGTAGAAAAAAAAAGAAAAAGTAAAGAAAAAGAAAATAAAGAAAAAAGAAAAGAAAAGAAAAGGAAAAAAGAAAAGGAAAGGAAAGGAAACCTCTCAAGATAGGAATGTTTCAAATGAAGGTAGGAAACATCAAAATAGACACCAAGCAAAGAATTTCGCCCAAATATGCTCCCTTCCTCCATTTAGCAGTTATGTTTAAAGTATAGATCTTTAAAAACTACCTGAAACTGATAGATTTCTCTGTAGAGGTAGGTGAGTTTTGAGAGGCTTCTGGTATCTCTCATTAAAAAAATATAGATTTTACTAATTTTATAAGAATTTCACACAATGTGTTTTGATCATATTCAGCCAACTCCTCTCATTCTAACTCTTTCCAGATCCAAGCCTTATTGCTTTTAGTTTCTCATATAATAAATTTTTATTATATTTTTCCTCCAATCCCTTCCTATATGGATATAAATACATATTCTCTCTCTCTCTCTCTCTCTCTCTCTCTCTCTCTCTCTCTCTCTCTCTCTCTCTCTCTCTGTGTGTGTGTGTGTGTGTTTGGATTTCTTGAGTGCCGCGGTGGCCCAGAGAAGTCTGTAAACATGATATTTTACAGACAGAGGTGAAATAAAAAATGACTCTTGGGTATAATGGACCTCTCTGTATATTTAGAAGCTGAAAATCTCACTTGGAAATTTCCTAAACTCTCCTATTTCCTTATAGCCGGGACATGGTATAACCAAGCAAATATAGATATGTAAGAATCCATGTTATAGCAAAAAATTATGCTTTGCTTTGCTCCAACCACTTATGTTATTATGGTAGAAAAGGCATTCCAAAAATTCCAAAAATTCCAGTCACAAGTTCTTTTTTTTTTTTTTTTTTTTTTGGTTTTCTAGTCACTGCCTTTCAGGGTATGTGTATTCCAAACAATAGCCCAGACTAAGGATATTTACATCTAAAAAATCTTACCAGGTCCCTGCCATACAAATGAATATTGGGCAAGATAGAAAGAATTTACATTTGAGCTAGTTCCCTAGCTACCTTCACCCACAAATTAATACAGTTCGGCATTTAAGTCTTGATTTTGGCTGCAGACAGGCTATCTCAGGCCCACCTGAATAGCAAGGGAAGTTTATGAGGAACTGGCCTTTTGTGCTACAGACCTCATGTGGGGAGTCCTGGAGAAAAACAACCTTTCTTAGCTTGTCCAGGTAGATTCAGGATACAGTTTATACTTAATACTCAGGAAGACTCAATTGAGAGAGAGAGAGAGAGAGAGAGAGAGAGAGAGAGAGAGAGAGAGAGAGAGAGAGAATAGATACTTTTTACTCAGAGAGGCAGTAGATTTTTTTTTCTACTCAGAGAGACATTCGGAGGAAGAATGAGTTAGTTCATTTCAGGCTGGGTCTAAGGGCTAACCGCCAGTTAATTTACCAGGCTGGCCCAAAATGCTGCAGTCAGTTAGCTTTATCAGGCTGAAGGCTAGAAGTTGCTACTGGAGTTAATCACTGGAGCTGATCACCCGGGGCTTACGATGGCCCAGGGCTCGGGGGCCTACAATGGCCCCAGGCATGGCACAGAGAAGAATGCAACCAGCAGACTAGGCAGAAATACTCTTGAAAGACAGAACCAGCCAGGCAGCTTCCCAAGCTCTACAATGCCGCCATTTTTGCCAGGAGGCTAAGCACGGGAACCATCCTTCTTCAGCTCCCAGGCCAGTGTGACATTGAGACCAAGATGAAGAAGCAGTTTAACTGCATGGGCCCTGGACTTTGGGTAATTGCCCTGTATTGCCCGAGAAAGCCTAGCTAGCCTTTTACAGATGTATATGATGCTTAATTTGAGATATTAACTTGACTGGACTTTAGGAGATACCCGAAAAATACATTCAGATTCAAACCACCTCTGTGGTCATGTCAGTTTGTCATTTTCCCCCAGACCTGTGTCTTCCTGGACCAAAGAATCCTGGTTATTCCACAGCAGACCCATGGTTGGTAACACTTTAGATAGAGTCTCATTATGTAGTCCTTATTGACCTGGCTCTGTATAACAGGCTGGTCTTATACTCAATGATAATGCCCTATATCTGTCTTCTGGGAGCAGGAATTAAAAACACCATACCTAGCCCTCTTTCCCTTTCAAAACACACACACACACACACACACACACACACACACACACACACACACACACTTCACAAAGAATAATAAAAAATAATCCAAACTGAAAAATAAAACAAAATGAGAAAAAATGGTATGAGTCCAGTCCATTTTTAATAATCAATTGAATCTATCTTGTTCTGTCTATATACTCCTGCTTGTAGGGTGTTGGCTGGAGTGTGATCAACCTACCAAGAACCACAACCTTAAAGTGCCAAGGATTAGCCTCAGCTTAGAGAGGGGTTCTGAGTAAAGGGTTTTGGGTAGCAGTGAAAACAAAGACCTCAAAGTCAAATTTTGCATCAAAGCTTGTGGCCTATGCTCTGCTCAAGACAGCTTTCCTGCCTGTTTTCTTTCTGTTCTGTTTTCTTTCTGATCTGCTTTCTCAGGAAATCTCCAGACCGCTCTCTCTTGGTACATTCTACTTGATATAGTTCTCTAAACAATTTTCTCTTGCTATTCTAAAAAATTTCTCTTGATAGCTCATTTCTTGCAGATCATAAGCCTAGTCTTTTATTTTACATATCAATCCAGTTATTTACTTCAGGTTTCCTTTTGATTAGCCTATGAATCAGCATCCTGTAACTGTCCCCCTCCCCCCACTTACCTCTTAGGAAACAGCAAGTGTACATTTTCTTTTAACATTGTAGAAGAATTCAAAGATCTTCCTGCCTATATTTAGCACAGATGATAAGCTAGCTGGGTGGAGCCCCATCCAGAAATGACCAATTTTACCACATCTCAGCCTGGACTTGCTGTATCCCTGGCTGACTTTAATTTATATTGCATCCTTATATTTTGCATACTTGAGAAACTACATATTTTGAACTCATGTTTTTATACTTATTTTCTATAACCTTAAGGGCTATGGACACTGAAAGTCCCAGCTTTTAATATTTTGCTAACACATTAGCCACAACTTCGCCTCCCTGAATTATACTGTCTCTGATTATCATGAAGTCATTAGCTTTAACAGCAGGACATTCCTTAAAGGAGGAATGTAAAATATGTAAATTATTATACAAACAAGCCTTATGCCCGTGACAGCCATCAACACTTAGAGAGGAACAAGTCCACAGCCCTGTCCCAGGGGCAGGAACCATGTCATTCTTTCCCTACCAAGGCCATGATGGAACCAGCATAGAAATAATAATAATAAAAAAATAAAAATAAAAAAAAGGAAATGATTTTCTCCCACAAAATGCATCATCTGTCAATAGCACATTATTGCCCCCAGGAACAATCAGGTAAGGCTTTCTTCCATGGTGAACATGACCACATGCTTCTCTGAAGAAAATTAACCAACTTCATCCACATAGTTCTTTCTCAAGGTCATTCTGAAGCAGTAACTATAAGGGGACTGACACAGTAAAAAGCATATGTCCAGAGAAAACCACTCTATATGCCTCCTCTTTCTGCCTCATCCAGATTTCAAGAGCTTCATGCTGAAATTGCCTGGCAATCAGCAGAAGGATTAAAGTTCATAGTGACAGACAGAGAAAGAGACATTCTCTTTACTTCTGAGTTTATGTGAGAGTTTATGTCATTCTAGCCAGAATGCCAAGATTCTGAGGAGGTGTTGACTTTATTCTACAGTCTCTGATGGAATGCAGCCCTGGTTACCACCTCAGCAGGATGCAATAAGATAAACAAAGTATTAAAGACTAAGGATTATGGAATCACTTTATGACTTTAAGTATGTTTTTAACAGAACTCCACCATATTTTTTCTATTCTGGAGAAAGCCACAATCTAAACATTGATATGTATTTAATTAAAATACATTTATGAGGGGATTGACTATTCACCCCACCCCACCCCACAGACCCACCTGCCATCCAAGAGGCCTGCTCTGATCTGGGACATAGCTTCCTCTGCCTCTCAGAAGAGCTCCTCCAACCCAGGACAGCCAGGATAACTAACACAGAAACAACCAGATGAGAAAAAGGAAAGAAAAGAGCATAACCAACAGAAGCCAATACAATATTGGAGCACCCTTAGAACCCTGCTCTCCTGCTAAGCAAGCCCTGGATATCCTAACATACCTGAAGTGCAAGAAATCTCATCTCATGAAGATGATAGAGTCCTGAAAGAGTACATAAATAATTTCCTTACAGAAATACAAGTAATGTAATCAAACAGGTAGAAGAACTTAAAGAGGAAAATAAATAAATCCCTTAAAGAAATAGAAAACAAGACAAAAACAAACCCCCACAACCAAGTTGGCAAAAAAAAAAATGAAAAAAATGGTCCAAAACCTAAAATGGAAAGAGAAATAATAAAGAAATTACAAATGGAGGCAACCTTGGAAAAGGAAAACCTAGGAAAAAGAACAGGAATTACAGAAGAGAGCATCACCAACAGACTATAAAAGTGGAAGAGAGAATCTCAGGTATAGAAGATGCCATAGAAGAAACTGATACATCTATCAAAGAAAGTACCAAATGTAAAAGCCCTCCTAACTCAAAACATCAAAGAAATTTGGGACACTATAAAAAGAACAAATCTAAGAATAATAGGAATAGAAGAGAGTGAAGATTCCTAGTACAAAGGGCCAGAAAACATCTTCAACAAAAATCATAGAAGAAAACTTCCCTAACTTAAAGAAAAACATGACAATAAACTTCCAAGAAGCTTAAAGAATACCAAATATATTGGACCAGAAAAAAAAAAAATCCTCTTGCCACATAATAATCAAAACACTAAATGCACAAAACAAAGAAAAAATATTAAAATCTACAAGGGAAAGAAGCCAAATAACACATGAAGGCAGACCTATCAGAAATAGATCATACTTCTCAACAGAGACTCTAAAAGCCAGAAGAGCCTGGACATACCCTAAGAGAACACAGATGCCAGCCCAGGCTACCATACCTAGGTAAACATTCAATTATCATAGATGGAAAAACCAAAATCCAGTCCTACAGAAGATACTAGAAGGAAAGCTCCAACACAAGAAGGGTTGTTAGACCCAAGATAACACAGGACATTTCCATCTCACAGCAAAACCGAGAGAATCACACACACATACCCCAACATTAAAATAAAAGGAACTAACAATCATTGGTCATTAATATCTCTCAGCATCAATGGACTCAGCTCACCAATAAAAGGACATGGGGTAACAAACTGAGTACAGAAATAGGATCCATCATTCTACTGCATACAAAAACTATACCTCAGTAAGAAAGACATGACATCAGGGAAAAGGACTGAAAAATATATCAAGAGCAAACTGTCCCAAGAAACAAGATAAAGTAGCCATTCTAATATCTAATAAAATAAACTTTTAGCCAAAACTTTTCAAAAAAGATGGGGAAGTTCATGCTCATTAAAGCAAAGAAAAATCACCAAGATGACATCTCAATTCTGAACATCTATACCCTAAATGCAAGGGTATCCGCATTCAGAAAAGGTATCTTACTAAAGCTCAAATCACCTCTGAACCCCACACAATAACAGTGGAGGACTTCAACACCCCACTCTCACAAATGGACAGGTCATTGAAACAGAAACTAAAGAGAGAAAATATAAAATTAACAGATGTTATTATCCAAATTGATTTATCAGCTACATTTTATAGAATCATTCACACCAAAACTAAAGAATAAATCAATTAGAACAAAGAGAAAAATACAAATAATCAACCAAACCAAGAGCTGGCTCTTTGAGAAATCAGCAAGATAGTCAAACATTTAGGCAAACTAACTAAAAAACGCAGAGGCTGTATCCAAATTAACAAAATCAGAAATGAAAAGGATGACATAGCAACAGAAACTGAAGAAATTAAAAAACAAAACATTAGGTTTCACTTCAAAGCCTGTACTCCATGAAACTGGGAAATCTAAATGAAGTGGATGATTTTCTAGACAGGTAACACTTACTAAAGTTAAATAAAGACCAGGAAACCTATCTAAACCATTACAGAACCCCTAAGGAAACAGAGGCAGTCATTAAAAGTCTCCCAACCAACATTAGCACAGGTTTTAGTGCAGAATTCTAAGATTCTTTCAAAGAAGTGCTAATACAAACACTCTTCAAACTGTTCCACAAAATACAAACAGAAGGAACACTACTTAATTCATTCAATGAGGCCATAATTATCCTGACAATATAAGCAAAAAAGACTAAATGAGGAAAGAGAACTTCAGGTCAAATTTGCTAATGAATATTGACACAAATTTACTCAGTATAATTTTTGCAAACCCAATGCTAGAACACAACAAAACCATCCTTCACCATGATCAAGTAGGCCTCATCCCAGGGATGCAGGGATGGATCAAAATATAGAAATCCATCAATGTAATTCAAACAAACTGAAAGAAAAAAAATACTGGATCATCTCATTAGATAGTGGAAATGAAAAAAAACAACATTTGACAAAATCTAACACCCTTTCATGTTAAAAGTCTCAGAGAGATAAGGAATTCAAGGCACATACTTAAACATAATAAAAGCAAGATACAGCAAGCCTATAGTCAACATCAAATTAAATGGAGAAAAACTTGAAGCAAACCCACTAAAATCAGGGGAAAAAAACAAGGTGTATTGGCTGGTTTTGTGTATCAACTTGACACAGGTTGGAGTTATCACAGAGAAAGGAGCTTCAGTTGGGGAAGTGCCTCCATGAGATCCAGCTGTGGGACATTTTCTCAATTAGTGATCAAGTGGGGAGGGCCCCTTGTGGGTGGTACCATCCCTGGGTTGGTAGTCTTGGGTTCTATAAGAGAGCAGGCTGAGCAAGCCAGGAAAAGCAAGCCAGTAAGAAGCATCCCTCTATGGCCTCTGCATCAGTTCCTGCTCTAGTCCTGACCTCCTTTGATGATAAACAACAATTTGGAACTGTAAGTTGAATAAACCCTTTCCTCTACAACTTGCTTCTTGGTCATGATGTTTGTGCAGGAATAGAAACCCTGACTAATACACAAGGCTACCCACTTTCTCCCTATCTATTAAATATAGTAATTGGAGTTTTAGCTAGAGAAACAAGACAAGAAAAGAAGATTAAGAGAATTCAAATTTGAAAGGAAGAACGCATAGTGTCACTATTCACAAATGATATGATAGTGTACATAAGTCAACTCCCTGCCCAAATTCTAACAGAGAACAATTACAGCTAATTAACAGATCAGCAAAATTCTGTATATAAAACTAACTCAAAGAAACCAGTACCCTTCCTTTATGATAAATGGACAGAGAAAGACATTATGGAAACAACGTGCTGTATGATACCAACAAATAAAATATATAATACCTTGGTGTAACTCGAACAAAGCAAGTGAAAGACCTTTATGACAAAAATTTTAATTCCAAGAAGAAGGACAGAAAACCTCCCATGCTCACGGATAGGTAGGATTAGCATAGCGAAATGTCCATCATAACAAAAGCAATCTGCAGATTCAATGCAATCCACATCAAAACAACAACACAATTTTGTATATACTTTTAAAGATTAAATCTCAACTTCCAGACAACCAAATAGCCCTACTAAAAATTGGGTACAGAGCTAAAGAAAGAATTCTCAACGAGGAATCTTGAATGTCAGAGAAGCACCTAAAGAAATGATTAACATCCTTGTCATCAGGGAAATGCAAACTAAACAAGCCTGAGATTCACCTCACACCAATCAGAATGGCTAAGATCAAAAACTCAAGCAACAACAGATGCTGAAGATATGGAGAAAAAGGAACACTCCTCTATTGCTGGTGGTATTACAAACTGGTACAACCACTCTGGAAATCAAATTGGAGGTTTCTCAGAAAATTGGAAATAGAGCTACCTGAAGACCCAGCTATACCACTTTTGGACATATACCCAAAAGATGCCCCACCAGGCCATAAGGGCATGTGTTTCAATATGTTCATAGCAGCCTTGTTTTTGATAACTAGAAGCTGGAAACAACTGAAATGTCTCACAACAGAAGAATGGATACAGAAAATGTGGTTCATTTACTCAATGGAATACTACTCAGTTATTAAGAATGAAGAAATTAGTTTTGCAAGCAAATGGATGGACTTAGAAAATATGTATCATTCTGAGTGAGGTAACTCAGACCCAAAAGGACATGCTATATGAACTCATAATAAGTGGATATTATCCAAAAATCACAGAAGACTCAGGATATAATCTACAGAACTCAAGAAGGTTAACAAGTTAAACTGCCCAAGTGAGGATGCTTCAATTCTACTTGGTAGGGAGAAGAAAGCAATCATAGGAGGGGCAAGGGAGGGAAAGAGGGACAGGGAATGGAAAGGGGAACAGGATCAAGTATGGGGGGGCGGGGGGAAAGCAAGACTAAAGCTCTGAGGGACAGCAGAAAGAATGAAAACAGGCAACTTCAGGAGGTAGTGTGTGTGTGTGTGTGTGTGTGAACCCTATATAATGCACCAGAGACCTAGTAGATGACTCTCAGGACTCAAAGGACCTTAGATAAAATGCCCTACAGTGGAGAGAGAGAACTTGTAAAGTTACCTCTAGTAGAAAGACAAAGCATAAAGTGGGGGATGGGGTTGCCATCACACAGTAAAATATTCTGATCTATAATTGTTCCTGTCTGAAAGACAGGATACAACTCAAGGGGAGATTCCAAGACCTGATACTATTCCTTACAGACAGTAGGCATGTCTGCCCTCTGAAAGGCTCTACAAGCAGCTGAAAGAGTCAGATACAGATACCCAACCAATGGACAGAAGCTGGGGACCCCTATGGCTTAATTATGGAAAGGCTATAAGAAACTGAGGAAGAAGGTGACCTCATAGGCTGACCAGCAGTCTCAATTAACCTGGACCCCTGAGATCTCTCATACACTGACATACCAACCAGGCAGCATACACCAGCTGATATGAGGCCCCCAACACATATACAGCAGAGGACTGCCTGGTCTGGCCTCAGTGAAAAAAGAAGCACCTAACCCTCAAGAGACTTGAGGCCCCAGGGGGTGGTGAGGTTTGGTGTGGTGGCGGTAGGGTTATGAGGACATGCTCTTGGAGATTGGCAAGGAGAAATGGGATGAGTAAAGGATGGAGGATGGACTGGGAGAGGGATGAATAATGAGTGGACTGTCACAAAAGATTAAAGAATAATAATAATTTAAAAAAAAAAAAGGATGGAGTAGAGACTGAAGGAGTGGCCAACCAATAATCCAGTCAACTTAAAACCCATCCTATCAGGGAAACAACAATCCTTGATGTTGTTAATGATACTCTGTTATGCTTAGAGACAGGAGCCCAGCATAACTATCCTCTGAGAGACTCTATTGAGTAGCTAACCAAAGCAGACACATATATCCACAGTCAAACATTGGACAGAAGTTGGGGACTCTTATGGAAGAATTGGAGAAAATATTGAAGGGCCTGAGAGGATGGGAACCCCACAATATGACCAACAGAGTCAACTAACCTCGACTTCCAGGAGCTCTCAGAAACTGAGGCACAAACCAAAGAACACACACAGGCTGAAATGAAGCCCCGCAGGACATAGGCAGGAGATGTGCAGCCCAGTCTCCCCATGGGCTCCCCAACAACTTGTTCAGAAACTCTTTATAAAACAGTAGCTTGACAGGCATCACTTCCCCAACAGGGCTGTCCTGTCTGGCCTTAGTGTCTAGATGTGCTTAAATTGGCAGAGACTTGATGAGCCAGGATGAAAGGTATACCAAGGGTGGGAGCAGCCTCTCAGAGGAGAAGGGGAGGATGAATGTGGGAGGGTCTCAGTGGGGGTGTTCAGGAGGAGGGAAGTACTTGGGATGAAAATTAATTTACTAATTAATTTGGCCTCTTGTGCCTAATCTGGCAGAGAGTTGATACAACAAGCTAGGGGAGGGGTGCTCAGTGGGGCTCACCCAAACCAAAGAGAAGGTAAGTAGGAATGGGTCTCAGAGGCATCTGGAAAGGGAATAGCTCATGGGATATAAATTAATTAATTAGGTAAGTAAGTAATAAAAATACTTACTTTTATGTAATGAGAGAGTGCATCATTTTCTCTTTTCATTTAAAACTGTTATTGTTATAGTTCCTTAAATAAAATTAGAAAACCTAATATTAAATTGCTAAATAATGCAATATTTAAAAATTCTTTCATATTCAATTTGCAAGAAACTAATTAAACTTTAAAGATATCCAGAGCTATCAGCAGTGAAGGTTGCTTCTCTTTGCCATTAATACTGTCAGTCTAGGGACATTCCTTTAAATTTAATATTTTTGAGGTGATGGTGTACTTTATGATTTTTTTTATAATTTCTACTTTTGATTTCTATAAAGAGATACTTTCCTTTGATCTTGGGTCATTTATGTTACCTATTTTCAGCTTTTAGAGTTAATTTTATAGATTTGCTAAAACTCCATAGGAATTTATTTTTTTAAATCACACTATATCTTCCCAGTTTATTTTTAAATCATTATATATTTATCCTTTGAAGAGGAAAATTGTATCTAGCGTTTTCGAAGCTGTGAATTTTTGCTCCTTATCTGTTTAATTTCCTAGTTAGATGTCATTCCCCACTATGAGCAATCACACTATTTTTCGCCTATTCGTTTCATACACTTTTGTGTCAGTATAGATTTCATTCTAAAACCTACTTTGGCTAAATAGTATGCTAGGTACATTCCCATTATTGTTAATGTTTAATTTAATTGTAATTTGCTGATTTATACATTACCAGGTCATGACACATTAGCCTCATCCCTCATTTAATTACTGCTTTAGAATAGTCCTTTTGTGTGCCTTCTATTATATGTCATTGATCTCTCTTTCTATTTTTGTGTCAGATTTTAATATTTAGTCAGGGCCAATCATCTTAGTTTTCATTTAATTTCCAATATTCTTTATTCATTTATTTATCTGTTGAGACATATTGTTAGGTAGTTTTATTAAGCCCTTATTTGTCTTGCTGTTTTACCTACGGGCTTATGTTCTCCTTATATTGATCTTCTAGAATATTGGAATGTAAATCCTTCAAATTAAGTTAATTATCTGAACAAAAGCAATAAGAGAGTATAGCTCATCCAAACTTTTCGAAGGGGAGCTAAGGCCATATGCACTAAGGGGTAATTGAATATATATGAGTTCTACTCATGGTAAAGACAGATCGCTATGGATGACTGTTCCTCTTGCTCAGCAAACACAAAAGTAGATAAAATGTTTAAAACTTCATTTTTTTATTGATATATTTTTTATTTACATTTCAAATGATTTCCCCTTTTCTGGGTCCCCACTCCCCACAAGTCTCATAAGCCCTCTTCCCTCCGCCTGCTCCTCCATCTACCCCTTCCCACTTCCATGTTCTGGAATTCCCCTATACACTTGCACTGAGTCTTTCCAGAACCAGGGGCTACTCCTCCATTCTTTTTGGACATCATTTAATTTGTGGATTATGTCTTGGGTATTCAAAGTTTCTAGGCTAATATCCACTTATCAGTGAGTGCATACCATGATTGATCTTTTGAGACTGGGTTACCTCACTTTGTATGATGTTCTCCAGCTCCATCCATTTGTCTAAGAATTTCATGAATTCATTGTTTCTAATGGCTGAATAGTACCCCATTGTGTAAATATACCAAATTTTTTGTATCCATTCCTCCGTTGAAGGACACCTAGGTTCTTTCCAGCTTCTGGCTACTACAAATAGGGCTGCTATGAACATAGTAGAGCATGTGTCCTTATTGCATGCTGAAGAATCCTCTGGATATATGCCCAGGAGTGGTATAACAGGGTCCTCAGGAAGCGTCATGCCCAGTTTTCTGAGGAATCGCCATACTGATTTCCAAAGTGGTTGCACCATCTTGCAATCCCACCAACAGTGGAGGAGTGTTCCTCTTTTTCCACATCCTTGCCAACACCTGCTGTCTCCTGAGTTTTTGACCTTAGCCATTCTGACTGGTGTGAGGTGAAATCTCAGGGTTGTTTTGATTTGCATTTCCCTAATGATTAATGATGTTGAACATTTCTTAAGGTGTTTCTCAGCTCTCCGAAGTTCTTCATGTGAAAATTCTTTGTTTAGCTCCATACCCCACTTTTTAATGGGGTTATTTGGTTCTCTGTGTTCTACTTTCTTGAGTTCTTTGTATATATTAGATATTAGCCCTCTGTCGGATTTAGGGTTGGTGAAGATCCTTTCCCAATCTGTTAGTTGACATTTTGTCCTTTTGACAGTGTCCTTTGCCTTACAGAAACTTTGTAGTTTTATGAGGTCCCATTTGTCAATTCTTGATCTTAGAGCATAAGCTATTGGTGTTCTATTCAGGAACTTTTCCCCTGTGTCCATGTCCTCCAGGGTCTTCCCCAGTTTCTTTTCGATTAGTTTCAGTGTGACAGGTTTTATGTGGATTTCCTTGATCCATTTGGAGTTGAGCTTAGTGTAAGGAGATAAGAATGGATTGATTCGCATTCTTCTGCATGCTGACCTCCAATTAAAGCAAATGAGGTATTTAAAAGGCTCACATGTTCTATTGGTAAATTGTTTGTGTGTGTGTGTGTGTGTGTGACTTAACATGGAAATGCCCATTCAGGTAGAGACCAGATGTGAACCTCATATATCATTCTTCATATGCAGATCACCTTCTTTGCTGATCCAGTGACTCTGGTTCACCTAGAACTTCCCATTTAATGTGGTCTCGTCAGGTAGACAACTCCAAGGAGTGCTGCCTTCTCATATTTTCCCCAATTTTGGCTCTATTGTAGGGGCTCAGGATCAAACTCAGTTCTACATGATTTTATGGCAAGTGCTTTTTTGACTGAACCATCTTGCAAGGACCGAAATAGGATCATAATTAATAATGGATTATATACTTAAAAAGAACTTACCACCTGGACTTTAACCTTAATTGTCAGCCTGATGTCCTTTAGAATGACATACAGGATAAACCCTACACAGGTGCTAATCAGGATGTTCCTAAGGAGATTTAAGTGAGGAAAGCTCATCCTGAATGAGTTGTACAATTTAGTGGCCTAGTGTCTTACTTAGACTGAATAAAATAGAGAAAGCTAATTGAATGACTGCCAGTGACTGCTGAGGACCAGGCTCAAGCATTTCTGCTTTCTGGAGAATGAGAGAAATGGATGTGCGTGAAGTCAAGAGTTTCAAGCAATGATGCAGATACAAGCTGACAAGTGACTCATTGCTCTTCTGAAGCTGCACTCAGAGAGAGCTTAGAGTTTCTCTCCATGCCTCTCAGTTTCCCTTCTCCTCCCTCTCAGGTTTTCTTTCTCTCTCTGAGTTCACCTCAGTCTTTTAATAGTTACACACTTCTTTGTTATACAATTATAGATAATCAAAAGCCCTTTTATTATTTCCTTCAAAACCACTATTTTTCCTGAAAACTCCATGTAACCATATCATCAGAAACTACAATGCACATACAAAGTCACAGTTCAGTGTCTTTTTAATTTAATTGCTAAAGCAATTTATATATTAACTGTTTTATTATTGTTTCATTTATTACATTCCAAATGTGGCTCTCTTACCAGTCCCCCCTCTAAGAGTTCTTCACCCCATTCCTCCTCCCTTTTGGGAGCTCCTAACTCCAAGATCCAGCTGCCATCCCTCTCAGCCACTCACACACTGCAAACCTACCCCCTACCCTGTATCCCTCTTCTCTGGGGCATCAAGTCTGTACAGGGTTAGGCACATCCTCTCCCATGGTAGCCAGATAAGGCAGTCCTCTGATAGATCTGTGCTGGGGTGCCACCAAACAGCCACTGGTATAGTTCCTCAGAGGACAGCCATGGTAGGCTCCTGTCTGTAAGCACAACAGGTCAATTGTAATAGTTTCAGGGTTTGGTTCCCATCCATGAGATAAATCCCAAACTGAGCCAGTCACTGGATGTCCTATCCTTAATTGGTACCATTTTCCCCTCTATTTCTTTTAGTCAGGAAGAATTGTGACTCAAAGAATTCTGGGTCAAAAATTTTGAAGGTGTGTTGGTGACCCCATGCCTCCACTGGGAGCCCTGTCTGTCTATTGGAGGCTGTCTCTCCAGGTTCTATCACCCCACTGTTGGTCATTTCAGCTAAAGTCATCCTCATTGAGTCCTTGGGAGCCTTTCATGTTCCACTTCTCGGGGACTTTCTAGATGATCCCCTGCAGCTGCATATTTCTATCCATTCTCCTGACTCCTCTGGCCTTCTTTCCTGTCTTCACCCATATCTGATCCCATTTTCCTTTTCCTTCCCACTCCTCTCTCCCACCCAGGTTCCTCCTTCTGCCTTCTATGATTATTTTGTTCCCCCTTCTAAGGGTGATTGAAACATTCTCACTTGGACTTTCTTTCTTTTTAATCTCCTTATGGCCTCTCGGTTGTATCATGAGTATTCTGTACCTTTTGACTAAAATCCAATTATGAGTGAATACATACTATGCATGTCCATTTGGGTCTGGGTTACCTCACTCAGGATATTTTCTAGTTGCATCCACTTGCCCCACCAAACTCCTGATGTCCTTATTTTTAATAGCTGAATAGTATTCCTTTGTGTAAATGAACCGCATTTTCTTTTCTTTTTTTTTTCAGTTTTTTGACTTCACAATAGCCACAAATAGCACAATATTTCTTGGTATAACTAACCAAGCAAGTGAAAGTTCTGTATGACAAGAACTTCAAGTCCCTGAAGATGGAAATTGAAAAATACCTCAGATGATTGAAGTATCTCCTATTCTCATGAATTTGTAGGATTACCATAGTGTAAATGGCATCTTACCAAAAGCAATCTACAGATTCATTGCAATCTCCATCAAAATTCCACCACAATTCTTCATAGACATGGAAAGAACAATTCTCAACTTCAAATGGAAAAACAAACAAAAACCAAGCAAAAAACAAACAGGATAGCCAAAACAATCTTCAACAGTAAAAAAGCTTTTGGCAGAATCATTTTGGTTGAATTCAAGCTGTGTAACAGAGCAATAGTGATAATACCCACATGGTATTGGAACAGAAACAGACAGGTCAATGGATGGGCTCAAGTGGAAGACCCCAAAATAAACCAACACACCTAGGGACATTTGATTTTTGACAAAGAAGCCCAAACCATACAGTGTAAAAAAAAGAAAAAAAGAAAGAAGAAAGAAAGAAAGAAAGAAAGAAAGAAAGAAAGAAAGAAAGAAAGAAAGAAAGAAAGAAAGAAAGAAAGAAAGAGGGGGAGGGAGAGAGGGGGAGGGAGGAAGGAAGGAAGGAAGGAAGAAAGAAAGAAAGAAAGAAAGAAAGAAAGAAAGAAAGAAAGAAAGAAAAGAAAGAAAGCATCCTCAACAAATTGTGCTGGTTTAACAGACCACCTACATGTGTAAGAGTGCAAATTGATCAAAACCTATCACTTTGTACAAAACTCAAGTTCAAGTTGATCAAGGACCTCAATATAAAACCAGACACACTGAATCTATTAAAAGAGGAAGTGGGGAATAACCTGGAATGTATTGGCACAGGGAAAATTTTCCTGAACAAAAAAAAACAGTTGCTCAGACTCTAAGATCAACAATTGACAAATGGAATCTCAAGAAACTGAAAATCTTCTGTAAGGTAACAGACACTGTCAACAGTACAGAACAGCATCCTACAAATCGGAAAATATCTTCATTAAGCTTACATCTGATAGAGGGGTAATATCCAAAATATGTGAAGAACTCAACAAATTAGACTTCAGAAAAACCAAATAACCCAATTATACATTAACTTTTTACTCTTAGAAAAACCTCCAAATCACAGATCATCTGGGCATAAAGGTGCAGTTGGAGCATGAGAACAGAAAGGTGCTAAATAGGTCAGGGTAATATTAACATTTTTAACTTGTCTAAATTTGCTAAACTCTTTAGTAAGCTCATCCAAATATCTATTTCTACTGTACTTTTGAAACATTTTTCCATATGCAATATTAATTCCTTTTGCAGTTTCCCCCAGGGCTCTTTCACAAGTCCAAATTCTATCTCTTAGAACATGTACCTTAATTTTCTTAGGCAGGCAATGCCAGAGGGTCAAATAAGTATGTTCCAATCTTTCTAGAAGGTCAGTTCAGTATTCCAATAGACCCATCTATGTCTCCCTATATCTATCCTACCCCTTATATTTTCTGTGGACATCCCTGACTGTAGTGACCAAGGTCCAGTATTCCTTTTCCTTGGGGTCTCTAATTCTCTTAACTACAAAAACTTAAGGTTTCTAAAAGACATTTCCTGCTTCAAATATTTCCTGATGCAACTTATTCATCATGAGTTGACTAAAATTTTTCAGAGAACAATTAAGGCAGTCAGCCTCCATGTCCAGAACCCCCTTATCCCATTATGCCTGGGTGGACTACAAAAAATGGCCAGGGCCAGTACAGTTTGTTACTAATAGACATGAGAACCCTTTTCTTCTCTAGTAATGGCTTTAAACCCTTTCCCAGATATTTTTACCAGACTTATGTTTGAAGTCAAATATAGTATAGATAAAAACAAAACAGTTAAGCACACAGGAAAAGTAATGCCATCTGTATACTAGAAAGCCAGAGATGCATTAGTTAGGTTGACGATGCTCCTGCAACTCAAACTGTGTCATACAGCTGCATTCCCAAGCGTGTTGTACCTGACAAATGAGCATCTGTTCTTCTCTATTTCTGGACTGAAGACTAGTAATTTTATGTTCTTATTTGTATGAGTTTTCTACAGTGACAGACTGTATTCCTCTGAACTGTGAGCAGAAATAAAGCCCTCTCTATTTAACTGTGTTCCTCTGAACTGTGATCAGGAATGACCCGTCACTTAATGTTCTGTTGTCAAGTATTTTAGCACAGCAACAGAGAAGTAATTAGTAAAAGTATTAAAATTGAGGACATGGCATGGAAACTGTCCAAAATAAACACACAAACCAAAGAAATTAAAAATGGCAATATATAAAGTAGCTGTGGGAAAATTTTACCTGACAGTGAGTAGAGAATCAAAAAACCAAAGACAGATACATTTTTAGTTCAGTTCATTTTAAATATTAGCAACATGACAAAACCATACTTACTCACTACAAATTTAAGTTGTTTAAAGCTAGGAAGAAATAAAAGCATGCAAAACCAACCAACCATCCAATCAGCAAAACAAAAGAAAACAAAACAAGACTGAACCAAACAAAACAAAATAAAAACACAACTCAACATTTAATTATACATTAAGTAAGTGTTTCTTCCCCTTAAGGGTTTTTTGACAAATTATTTTTAGAAAATATATGATTTTTCAATATTCAATGTCAACTCAGCATCTTTTTCTCATGCAATGCTTAACAAAGTAAGGACTAACACAGAGCCACAGTTTCAGATATGCTTAAGGGGCTGATGTGTAATAGGCATGAAGATATCAGCTTCCTGTTCCTTTTGTCACCAGCACGTCACTCTGGTCTTCCTTAAGCTCCATAATCCTGGTAGTGACCATTAACTAGTTCAAATGAAACACAGTCAAGCATAGTAGAAAAGACAGAGTTTATCACAGAGTACAACACTCAGTGGGCTAAAGTTGGGCAATGACCAATGGCTCCATTGTGCTGATTTGCATTTTAGGGAGCCTTTATTTTACTTCTAAGCTTCTAGAACAGTTAGCTTTATCTGAGGGAGAGTATCTTAGTCTTCTCCAGGTGATTGACAGGCCCACTTGGATTAACTGGCAAGGGGTTGGATGGGGACTGGTATTTCTTGTTCTTTATTAAAAAACTTCTAGCTAGACATTAATTTTAGTATTTTTATGGAGTGTGTAGGATACTGTGTCTCCATTCAGAGCCCATTTTTTTGCCCAGTAATTAACATCCTACATTTTTGCTTTTGGATTTATAAATGCTGAATGTGAGAAAGGGATCCATCCTCAGTGACCCCTAAAACTACACAACTAATGCTAACCAGTGGTGCCTTTACAGACTATTAACCATATATTTAGCGTTAGAAATGGTGAAGGTTTGTAGAAATTATTTTCTTCAAACTATCATTGGAACCTGTCTTCTTGCAGTTTGTGTTGTACTGGAGGAATGTGTTGCAAACTTGGCAGTTTGGGTAATGCTGGCAATAAAGTTCACCTTTATTTGGTCTTGAATGTATTAGGGAATCTGCTGGTTTGGGAACAGCTAAGAATACACACTATTAAGTGGACAATCTTTCCAGCAAATGATGCAGCAATATTGTATGTTCACATGTGCAAGAGTGATCCCTGATACCCATTTCTCACAAGTTATAAAATTTAACCAGAAAGGAACTGAAGACTTATATCTGAGATCTGCTGGAAATAGGCAAAATGCTTCAATCCTTCGAAATGGGCAAGAATACCTTCAGAAAAAGACTCAAAACCATAGAATGCAAAAAGAAAAATAAAATAATGAGGCTATCTTAAAATAACCTTTTATTCTTTAAGGGCAGTAGTAAACAGGAGTTTCAGATAACCTGTATAGTGGAAGAAAATCATTGTAACCCAAAGAGTTCAGATTAGACTAATATTCAGAATCTATAAGAAACGCAAAAATCAGTAACATTAGACTAATATTCAGAATCTATAAGAAACGCAAAAATCAGTAACAGAAAATATCTTAAATATCTTGATTTTTTTTTAAAAAAAGGACTATTGGTCTAAACATACATTTTTTAAAAAGAAGACATACAAATGACAAAGAGGTTTATAAACATCAGTAGTCATCAGGGAATTGATACATTTTAGAGAGGAAAAATAACAGTGAACAGAGAAGGAGGGACAGAGAGGATAATGTAGGGGATGAAGTCAAAGTACTGGCTGTACTTGGTGAGAATGTCATTGCAAAACCCACCATTTGTACAGTGGATACCAAAGCACAACGTTTGCAAAAAGGCAGGAGACATTACTCAGTGATTGAAAGTGATGAATGTCCTTCCTGAAGTTTAGTTCATAACTACCACATTGAGTATCTTATAACCAATTGCAGCTTCATCTCCATGGGATCGGATAGACTTTTCCAGCATCCATAAGAAAATGTATACATGTAGCCCACATATGCAACATAATGTCACATACATGCATGCATATTCAAATATTAATAATAAGAATGATATCTTAGAAAAATACCTTAAAAGTCCACAATGGGGCATTGTAAGATGGCTCAATGAGAAAAGCCAGATGACCTGAGTTTAATCTCTGTATGGAAGTTTAATCTTCTTGTTGGAAGGAGAAAAATGATTTTAAGAAAAACAATGTCTTCTGATGTCCACATTTGCACTGTATCAAGTACACATGAGAAGAAGAAGAAGAAGAAGAAGAAGAAGAAGAAGAAGAAGAAGAAGAAGAAGAAGAAGAAGAAGAAGAAGAAGAAGAAGATGATGATGATTTTGATGATAGCAACAACAAAAATATCCATTTAAGTTAAGAAATGCATAATAAAATATCATGTTGTCACATTGAGAATAGTATTATCAGAAACACGAAACATTTTAAGTGCTGCTGAGATCTGGATAGAGAGGAATTTTTTGTGTACTTAATGAGAATGTGAATTACCACAGTCATGAAAAACATACTGAACTTCCTGAATAAAATAAGGAGTTGATCTATCTTATGATCCAGAAATCCCAGGATCTTATTCAGTATATATCTAAAGAAAATACAATCACTATATCAAGAAGGCATTTGCAGTCCTGTGCAAACATATACTCACATAGAAATTAGCTAAGTATACATAAGTAGATAAGCCAATGAAGGAAAGGTGGTGCATATGCACTATGGACTATTATTTAAACATGAACCAGAATAAAATTCTGTCATTTATGATAGCATGGCTGCAGCAGGAGGACCACTGAGTTAGATGAAATAGTTCAGGTATATAGAAAAACATGGCACAAACTGTCTTCTCTGTGAAATCTAAAACCAGTTATGTCAATGAAGTTGAGACTGTAATGATGGTTACCAGGAAGCAGGTAGACTCTGGGTGGGGATTGATGGTCAACTGCTGATCAATATATGGTCATTTGTGGGTTGATAGAACTGTGATATTGTGGTATACTATCACATAGGAGGTGAACATAAATTGTAAACATGTATTTTGATTTCCAAATTATAGGTGGAAGGAATCTGAAAGTTTTCTTTATATGTGGTGATCATCTGGTATTCATCTAATCTGGGCTTCAACATGCATATTTTAATAATTTACTAGAATCTGTTAAATCTCTTGCTAAATATATAGTTGGTGGATAAAAAGGTCTCTGTGGATGAGAGCAATTGCTGTTCATCCAGAGGACCTGAGTTTGGTTTCTGACATTACTAAAAGGTAGCTCACCGCTCTCTGTAATCCAAGTCAAACCGATCCAACTCCCATTTCCAGTCTCCATGAACATCTTCATAGATGTAGAACTCTCACTCACACATACACATAAAAATATTTTAAAAACCTTTATAAGATAAAGATGCACTGTCCCTAAGGCACAGTGTGAACCAGAATATTCCAGATGTCTCATGGTGGAAACAGAGTCATGATGATGATAATGATGGTGGTGGTGTTGATGCTGCTGCTGCTGCTATACATGTTTTTGAATCATGTGTTGATATTTGAGTGCTTTTGTCAGTTTTTTTGAGCTCACTATGTGTGTAGTTATTAGTCTCTTTAAATTTTAGTACATACTCAGATTTCCCAACCATCTTAGATTTAGGAAACCTGAGATATTTCAGCTTGTGAGAGTCTCATGTTCTTCAATGTGTTATCTTCTTACTGAGATCTAAAGCTATGAAGTCTTAGCTTCTAAGATCGTACCAGAAATCAGAAGTTCCACAGGGAGCCCTCTCCTTTATCTCCCAGACTTTCTACTCAGTAGCTGGACAAATTATGGTCATTTTGTACTCCTGATTTACATAAAAGGAGAGCACATTTTTATTTACTTCCTGGTGCTGAGCCAAGGATTTATAAATAGAAATAAATATGAAACCAGTGGGTGTCACTGGTAAGAAAAAGGTCTTAGGGAATCTTTGCTGTTAATACAGATACCTAGACAGAGAGAAAAAGATTTCTAAATCTCAGATGATAGTGTATACTTAATACTTCATACTGTCCAGACTTGTGTGGCGCAGCCTCCACTGCCCTCCTGTTGCCTTCTCAGTGTAGGCTCTAAAGGAGATGCCAGAGTTCAGTGTTCTTGGTAAATTACCATAATTCTGTTTCTATGTTTTCCTTTTATCATTGTTTCATTCTATGAGGAAATTCTGGGTAGAGAAACAGCAGCAATGAGATGCAAAAGGAAAGATGCAGGGGTCGAAAGAAACAATCCCATTATGGCCAGACATTTAGTTATTGAAAGTGATTTTAATCTGGTTAGGGTTCTCTAGAGTCACAGAATGTATGGGTCATTGCTATATAGTTAGGGAATTTGTTGATGATTTATAGTCTGTAGTCCAGTTCCCCAACAATGGTCAACAGCAGCTGTGGATGGAAGTCCAATAATCTAGCAATTGCTCAGTCCCACAAGGCAAGCAGGCAAAGAAGAGTGAGTGAGTTTTCTTTCTTCTAATGTCCTTATGTAGGTCTCTAGCACAGAGTGTGGCCCAGATTAAAGGCACATGCCACTGTGCTTTTAATCCCAGATGACCTTGAACTAAAAGATCTCTCTGTCTTAACCTTCTGGAATTTATCGGCACTATGCTTCAAGATCTCCATGACAAGATCCAGGTCAGAAACTTGTATTTCCATGCCTCCAGATTAGGATCATAGGTGAGCCTTCCAACTCTGGATTGTAGTTCATTCTAGATATAGTCAAGTTGACAACCAGGAATAGCTAATACTAACATGGAATATGGAACCAATATGGGATGATTTCTCTGTACACTTAAAATGATTTATTCTATGCTTAGTTATGTGTATGTATGTGGGAGGTGCTGTCTGGGGGTGTACAAGTATTTAAAGAGGCTAGAAGAGGCAGTCAGATCCCTTGGATCTGGAGCTGCAGAAAGTTGGGACCTACCTAATGAAGTACTGGAAACTGAATTCAGGTCCTTTGGAGAAGTATGCACAGTTGAGCTACATCTCCAGCTCTTCTGTCCTCCTTTAAAACAACACTGGTAATAACAGGTCATGAAATGTATGGGCACAGTACACATCTACATCTAAATTAATTTCATTTTGTAACTTTGAATAATAAGAGCACACCGAGAGTGCTATTTGTTTGCCTTTGTATTTCAGCACTTACATATTTATTGCCACAAAGTGTGAAGGTTTTGTTTTCTTAATTATAAGTGATTCTCTGGTATGTTTGCCTATGTGTTGACAAATTTGGCCATTTTTTATGATTATTGCATTTGGCTTGGAGACAGCATGAATATCATGATGGGAGAATAGTAAATTAGGAAATAAGATGTGCAGCTTGGTCCTTTTCGTCACCTAGTGTCTGTTGACTGACAGTTTAATAGGAAATTCTGGCAGAGGCTGCCCTGGATCAGGAGACTGTGTCACCTGCTTGGCTCTAACATCTAATATACCACTCCACAATGGAGATATTTATTTGTATGAGCCTCGGTAGACAAAGCTGTAGACAGAGCTCTAAAATTCCATTTTGTTTGGCTTTTTTTCCTTCTCTTGTCTAACATGAAACTATACATGTGCACAGTGACACAATGTGAGCACACAGAGCAGAAATTATGTAGAATCTCTTCCGATGCACAGATCCTGAGAGTGATGCAAGGAAGTGTGGGTCAGTCACCAGGAATTCTGCTATAGCATCTTGCATTTTTTGTGTTTGAATTAATTATGTTATTAAAGTTAAAATCTTAAAATTTGGGGAAATAACAATATTAACATTGCAAATTATCCTGTTTTTACAACACTAAAATTTAAGTTGCTTTAGTTCTATTTATCTGTTCTACTTCAACCTCCTTTTCTTCTGTATATTTGATATTGGTGAAAGTACCCTGTTGTCATGGTTTACAATTAAAAGCAGAAATCTTCTGTGGTATGAATAATTATTCTATTTCAATTGAGAAAAAATTAAAATGTCTCTGCCTTTTTATTTTAGTGTTTTCATTATGATTTCCTCTTGTCTTTCAATTAAATGATAAAAATATATTTCATCTTGAGCAACAATAGAATTTAGATGTTCTCTCAATGCTTTGTGTATGATTGGCAGTTTAGGATTTTTGTATTACAAATTTTCTTTCAACTCTTCTCATTAATTTATTAAACATTCAGGTACACAGGAATTAAATCAATTTGTAGGAATTGTAACTCAACTTTTAATATCTTTACAACATGTTGCTAGTAAAAGAAGATAAAAATCAAATAACCAAATATATCTTATTATTCAATAGAAAGGAATTATCACATATAATCTTACTACGTAGGAAAGACTGCTGTCAAGTTCTCTATGTAAATCCTGCTTAGCACACACACACACACACACACACACACACACACACACACACAGAGAGAGAGAGAGAGAGAGAGAGAGAGAGAGAGAGATCATCTCCAAAATCTAACAGAGATCTCTTCCTGTATAGCTTGCAATTGAATTCTGAAATAGTTTATTGCATGGATAATCCATAGCAATTTTCCCTACTTTCTTATGTTTTGAAGCACAAAGCATTATTGTATTACCTCCAATAGCAGTAATTGAAGTGCGTTGCATGTTTTAAAGATGTTAATAGAATAATAGAAGAATGCTCTATCCAATGCTTAAACAGCAGAACCTCTTTGACCACAGGCAACAAGTTTGTCATATGAGACTCATGGAGAGGAAAATGTACTGGAGGAAAAAGGAAATGAAATTGATCAGCTTGGAACTAAGAATAAATGTTCTAGACACATGTCAAATCAGATGGGGATGCAGGACCCTTCTATCTGTGTCTTTTCTTCCTCCCATTTGTGTTTCCCATAGTAAGCAAGAAGTAAGCAAGAAGTATAAGTATAAAGTCAGGCATGTTGGATAGCAAGATTATTTCCTGGGAAATGGAGGCAGAGGCGGACAAATCTCTTTGAGTTTGAGGCCAGCCTCATGTACATAGTAAATTCCAGGCTAGTCATGGCTCCAAAGTAAGGCTCCAAAGTAAGGCTCTATATAAAACAAAAATGTAAATATAATATAACAACATATGTATATATTGAATAGACACATGAGTAAATATGAAGAGAATAGGCATATTTTTATTTTTCCCACTTTGCCATTATTATTAATTTCTTAGAAATCCATATTTATAAACTGAACTAAATTTCAGATCTGTGCATATGCGAACAAACGTAATATTTATATGGTCTAGTACTCTGTGCAGGTCCAAGTGTCTGTCTTCTCACAGTCTGAGAAGATACGTGCCATAGGCAGTAGCAGCTACTCAGAGTTGGATTTTACATACTAACAAATTTCCTGAGTGATTCCCATGAACTCTGGGCTGAACTATTGGGCAGTGGTAGGCTTCCCTACCTACACAAAACTCAGATCATTTTTCTCAAAACTAACTAGAACAAAATTCTAGAAATTTAAAATTCAGTAAAAATGTTTGTATAATTCACTACTACTCTGTGACCACTGATTAACAAATGATATATTATATGTATTTTATGGCTTCCTGTGTGACATCCCTCTTCATCTCTAAGATTAACCACATAATGGATTTTGGTCTGTCATCTCCTTGTTCCTTTTTCTAAATCTTAACACATATATACTTGTCCCTGAAGAGTATATTGTTTATTTTGTTTTAAATTTTACTAGTTTTAAAGTTGGGTCTGTGTGTATGCATATGTATGTATTATTATAAGATCCACTGTTTAGATTTACAGAGTTTAAAACTCATTTACAAAAACAATTTAAATGTAGGTTTGTGTACATTGTAACATAGTAAACAAATGTACAAGATAGTTGTTGCTTTCCTGTTGGTTAACACTGAAATTATCTCATGGAATTCTGGGTGTCTCACTTTGGGGAGGCTGAAATCTAGTAGAAGTTCATTCAGTCCACAAGGCTGGATATCTTAGCAGTTTTGACATGGCTCTGAAGACCTAGAATATTCTCAGATGGCTTCTGGTCATCAGTTTACAGCTAAAGCTCAGAAATGTAGGCAATACTGGGAAAGGGGTTGGGGACTTAGGGGAGGGGGAGGGGAGGCGGGATATCGGGAAAGGGGGGGCATTGGCAGTGTAAATGAAGACGATATTCACTAAAAAAAGAAAAGAAAAAAAGAAAAGAAAAAAAAAGTCTTTTTATCTAGGTGGCCACCAGAAGGTTCCACTCACACCTAGGAAAGATCTTTGTGCTTCAACTAATCTGATCAAAAAAAATCCCTCAGATGAGTGTTAAGAAGTTTTTTTTCTTTTAGTTGATTTAATACAGTCAATTTGACAGTCAGCATTAGTTGTCACACAGACCCTACTTCCATAGTTACTCTTGTGATCACCACATAATACATACAATATTTTTCCTAAGAAATAGACTATTGACTCAAACTGTGTTTGTGTGCTTGTTTTGTAATTGCCTATTGTTGAATTACTAGTTACTATAAGATATACATATTCAATATTCCTGAGAATTATCTATATTTGTCTGAATATTTATTATAATTTATACTTTGATCATTAGTGTTTATCCTTCCATTCCTTTATTTCATTTGCCAACACTCGGATTCTTGGGTTGTTAAACCTTGCTATATGGTGGATCTACAGTGATTTGTTTTTTGTGCTGCATTGGCAGTACTGGGGAAATGGAGATGTTGAAGCCTATTAGACCCTATGTTTTGTGCTTCATGTTCCAGATGCCAGGTTTTGATCTGAAGGGTTTGGTGGTTTTCCTCCTGAGTTTCTTTTTTGTTTAGTCCAGTTTTCATTGATATCCTCCTATTATTTCTTTGTTGAATGGGAATACTAAATTGTTTCTGTTAGATATTTGCTCGTAGTAATTACAAAAGTAATCAATGTAGCCTCTCCTTCTGACCTAGCACATATAGTGCTTATTATAAAGTTCTTCATAATATTTTTGATAGACCTGTTTTGATAGACTCTGTTTCTAAAAATTCAGTGTTCCAGTCTCATTTCTAGTTCTGCAGCAGAACACCCCGACATTCTTCTAAGTTTCCATTTTCCCTTTTGGTTTAACCCTATCCACAGTAGATCATAATGATCTTCTCTCCAAATGATCCTTTTTGCACCTCATCCAATTTCCACAGTTTTCAACATCATCAGGTATTAGCAGGGAAGACATCAATCAAGCAGAAAAGGGAAAAGATAAGGTAGCTTAAGACATTCACCACTCCCTCCTCCTCTCCTCATCCATTTCCCCAGGAACTAAGGAAAAAATCAGTTATCCAAGAAAGACAAATCCCAAGTCAGCAACAAACCTATAATCATCCCAAACCTATAGATGAGAGCATCATCAAAAGAATACAAGAGATAGAAGAGAGAATCTCAGGTGCAGAAGATATCATAGAAAATATTGACAAAACAGTCAAAGAAAATGCAAGATGCAAAAAGTTCCTTATAGAAATCATCCAGAAAATCCAGGACACAATGAGAAGACCAAATCTAAGGTTAATAGGGATAAAAGAAAGCAAAGACTCCCAATTTAAAGGGCTAGTAAATATCTTCAACAAAATTATAGAACAAAACTTCCCTAACCTAAAAAATAGAGATACCCACAAACATATAAGAAGCCTATAGAATTCCAAATAGATTGGACCAAAAAGAAATTCCTCTCATCACATAATAATTGAAACACCAAATGGACAAAACAAAGAAAGATTATTAAAAGCAGCAAGGGAAAAAGGTCAAGTAAAATATAAAGGCAGACAGACCTATCAGAATTAGACCAGATTTATCAACAGAGATTATAAGAATCAGAAGATCCTAGGCAGATGTCATACAGACCCTAAGAAAACACAAATGCCAGCCAAGTCTACTATACCCAGCAAAACTC